>NC_134486.1:357793003-358003003 GCF_040206685.1 Ascaphus truei
ACCAGTTTTTAATTGCACTAGGTTATATAAGCATATGCTTTGATATTTTAACCCCTTCTGGGCTTATTTCACATAACACTAGTATGCATTTAGCGTAGGGACCTGCTAAAGAGACTTACCTTGATATGGTTAGCAGGCTTGGCATTATTTGATCAAATGATGTATATCAAAAGTCTCCTTTTTTCTTATAGGTATTTACACCATACATTTATTTATATTCCCCATTGATTGCTATCCCTTTGGGAGAAGCGCAGGGATTCACTTTCTGTTTTGCACTTTTGTATGGCCAGTTTCTTAACTAGCTGCATGCTCTTTACATTGAGAAGTGCAGTGATTATATATTCATCAAGGTCATCATCAAGAATGGAAGGAGAGTGTATGAGGTGCAGCCCATATAATGTGTACATTGGAAGCATTTCATTTGCCATGCAAAATAAATGCCTTTCACATGTAATGAACTTCTGATCAGTTATTGACACAGGAGATGTAGTGTTTCATGACAACATGTATTGTGTCTGTTTTCAAGTATCAGCTAGGAGTTGTGATGTTACAACAAAATTTAATTCATTCTTCTTTCACACTGAGTCGAAACTTCATTGTTGCTTCAAGCATCATCTTTTAATTGGACACAAATAATTAATTATGGAAACATGTTATGTGTTCCACTATGAGAACTATCATTATAGTCTAAAATAAGTGAAAGTTCCATGTCAGTTCATAATGTCTTTATTTATTTTTAGAACCAGATGTTGCAGCTCAAGGACAAATTCACTCAAGTGACCATGAAGATGTTGACACTCCTGGATTAACACAGCATTCATGTCCTCCTGCTCGTGACACCTACTCAGCTATTTCAGCTTCTGAAGAACGAATCTTGGGTGAAGAAAATCGTCGCCATCAGAAATGATGTCAATGCATGAAAGGATGATGTCACTGCATGAAAGGATGCATGAAAGGTCAATATCAGAAATGTCACAAATAAAAAATGTCATCATCCAAGTTCCTAAAGAAATCGAAAATGTAAACAGGACATTATAAGCACTAGTTCTGAATGTAAGCCAAGCCAATCAGTTTCGGAGTACAGCAAGAGAACAACAATTCCACTTTACCCATCAGAGGGTGGATCTTTACATGCTGCTAATTTTTCTCCAGAGTCATCACTTCTTCATTCCCCACTTCAGGATGATACCGGTACAGTAGGTGCAAGTTCTGTGCAGGTCCCTGTCAACATCCAACCGCTTACATCATCTGTTCAAAATATGGAACCGACACGTACAAATGAGACACGCAAAAGAAAGTTTGGGCAACAATTACTAATCACCAGCTTTTGGAAGAAGATTAAAACACAAGAAAGTGCTCCACCACCACTCTTGCAATGTTTCTCAAGTGTTTCACAACTGCCACAGCCCACACCCAGTGCCCCTGAAGTGCCACAGCCCACACTCAGTGCCCCTGAAGTGCCACAGCCCATACCCAGTGCCCCTGAAGTGCCACTGCCCACACTCAGTGCCCCTGAAGTGCCCCAGCCCACACTTAGTGCCCCTGAAGTGCCACAGCCCACACTTAGTGCCCCTGAAGTGCCACAGGCCACACCCAGTGCCCCTGAAGTGCCAAAGCCCACACTTAGTGCCCCTGAAGTGCCACAGCCCACAACTAGTGTCCCAGAACTGCCTCAGGCCAGTACAAGTGCTACAGTTAAGGCTAGAGTACTTGGCACAGGGAAAAGGCGAACACAACAGCCAACAAGCAGGCCTGTGACTCGCTCTCAAAAGGATAAACAAAAATAAATAAGCACATTCACTAAATTATTTTGTGTACTGGTGTCGTTTACTGCAGACTATTTCATGCATAATGTATGTATGATCATGTACAGATGCTTGCAAACATTCAAGTATGTCCTTGTACACATGAATGTTTATAAATGCTCATTCACTGAATGAGTGAAGGCATATTTTAGAACATATGAATATCTATTAATCATCAGTTGATTAATGTTAATACATTATGACACACTTTGCATGTAAATGGAAGATGACATTCACTTAGCTCTTGTTCAGTATTAGATGTTTCAGGTGTATTATTGTAATTTAGATTGTCATTTCATGCTAATATTATGTACATACAAATTAATGTAATTACCCATGTAACAGCCTACATTTTAATGTAATGTTTTCTTGTGTCTTCACTCTGTAAGACATTACTTACCTTAATCTTCATTCAGAGTTCATCATGTTGGCATGTGATCATGTATGATTTGTGGTTACAATAACAGATCTGTAAGTGTGTATGAATATATCTGAAGTCTATCTCTGTATCTCTATCTATATATGTATACACACACACAAATTGTCTATGTGTGTGTGTGTGTGTATGTGTGTGTGTATATTTACTGATATATAGAGATATATATATCTCTGCCAGTGTTGTCTGCAAACTGCCCTTGTGTTAATGAGATACAAATGTTAGGACACTTGCTACAATTATTGTATCAGTATGAGTGAGCCCCTAATTCAGTCAGCTGTATTGAACTTTGAATATGATTACAACAAGGTCTGCTTACACCCATCAATGGTGTGGAGAAACTTGTGGGGAGCGCAGGTATCACCATAAACATGTAAGGGAAAGAATAACAAAATAGTGCAATATGTCTTTGTTTACACCCATCAATGCCTTTAGTTTTGTACTCTATATATAATATATATATATAATCAGACAATATTACAGGCCTTAATGGCTGCAAAGAGGCCTTGTTTGCTGTTAAATACAACTTCTACACAGCTGACTCAATTAGGCTCTCAAGCATACTGACCCAGTAATGTTATAAACTTTAATGAACTTTGAATATAATTACAACAAGGCCTGTTTGCACACATCAAGGCCTTGAATTTAGCAGTAATATTATATATATATATATGTATATATATATATATATATATATATATATATATATATATATATATATATATATATATATATATATATACACACACACAGTTACATATATATATATATATATATATATATATATATATATATATATATATATATATATATATATATATTATATACACACAGTTACATACACTGTGTGTGTATAATATATATATATATATATATAAATGTAAATACAACTGTATGCTCATCTGCATGTCTTAGGCAGGTCTGCAACCCCGCCTTTCCCCATTATCACCCAGCACACAGCACTTCCACTGCAGCAAGGGATTCTGGGAAATGACATGCTTCAAAAACCATTTTTAACATGGTTCCCTATAGGCTTAAGCTTGCTGCATGGTCACAGCTTTGAGCACAGCCAGGGTTAAGGTGCATACCCAGAAAACCACCCACAGACAGCTGTTTCATATATATATATATATATATATATATATATATATATATATATAAAAAGAGAGAGAGAAAGAGAGAGTGAAAGAGAGAGGTGTATGTAGAAATCTGTTCATCATAGCACAGTTGATGATTACACACACATTGTTATTGTAATTAAGAGTAAACTTGTTTTTCACATTTTGATTGCCTAAGCAGAAAGTAAAGTTTCGATTCCTGTGAAAAGAGGGTTTCTTAGACAAAGAATCTCAGCCAATTATTGTAACAAATTTCTTGTGGGAGAAAAACTAGGCGTATAAATGTTCGGTTGTATTATAACCTTGGAAAATACCGCAAAGATAACATGTAACTATTCACACATTCAGAAGACAACCTTATGCGTTCAACTTATACACTGTACACTTGAAGAGAGAAGAAATGGCAGGAGCTTCCACATTGCACAGCCATCCACGTTAATCATACACATTTTTGATTTATGAAGCAATAGAGTCAACGCCACAGAAAAAGGCTACATGGGGGAAATCTATGACTTGATCCAAAACAAATATCCATACTACCAAGAAACAGCCAATCAAAGAAATTTTAAAACTTCTGTACGTTTCACTTTATCCGCAAATGAATGTTTTGAGCGTGTCCCTCATCGTCAAGCTCAACGATACGGCTGCTGGCAAGTTGCTTCATCATTTAAACTTACTATGGAACATGAAACATATCTGCTATTAAAAAGCATATTTTTGCCTAATACCAGTTACATAGAAGCCTCACAGACTGTCGCGTCTGCTGATATACATGCACCGTCCATTCCTCACGACGAGATGCAAGATGGACATAACTACTATGATATGTCTCCAAACTTATATGGCCAATACGAATGTGGAGGTTAAAACAACCAACAACTGTACGTACCTCCGGACGTCTTGTTTCAAGAAGCCACTGCAGATCCATATGACGGCCTCACGGAGATGTGTCTGAATCAGGATTCAACGGTTGGCTCAACCATGGATGATACTGTTGTGCCTTCCTGGAGCGATTTGTTGCAGGCAAATCAGTTTTAACTTCTACAATTATGGTAAATACACATTTCGTTATGCCTTTACTCAAATTACATATGTCACAAATATTAGAACATAATCTGCATAATATACACAATTTGTTAGCCAAATGTGTAGATACAGCGTAACCTTGCAGACAGCCTTACATGGAGCGTTCACAAATAGATTATTTCCTATAACAATAGACTACAAGACGAACCAGGAGGACACATTGGTGACGGAGTCCTAAATCATTCATTATTATCGATTTTAAATGATCTGTTCTAAATGTTACACTAACTGTAACACACACACACACATCTTATTGTTTAGCATTCAACATATAAAAACAATGTGTCACCCACATGTGACGTGGGAACCTGGTCATGTCCCAAGGCGTCCTTAAAAAGGTTACCGATGCAAGCCACACACCCCAACCGACGTGCGCTCGTGAAACAGTATTGGCTGTGCCCGTAGCTTATGTTACGGTCAGTGCAGTGTGTCATGCGCACGCGACGGTGGGGCGGTGCGTGCACAGCGCTGGAGGCCAATGTTCATTCAGTGGGAGGGGTGTTTGCGTGCATTTCACGGTGCCTTCACATGACGTCACACGTATTTTGTTCGCTCCTTGGCTGATCGTCCGTTTTGGCCGTGGGCACACGGCCGTTTACAAAGTTTAGATATGTACGTGTGTTGAAGTGAATTTGTTTCGCTTCCATATCATAACTTTCAGCCATGATATGCGTACTGCTAGCAGCACCATGGAGGGACATGTATTGAACGCACAGCGTACACATCGTTTTGCGCATGCGCTAAGACTTAGTCCACAAATTCGTGACGTGCGCGCGCAACAGACGTTGTGAGCACACATTATTATGTATGCAGGCACCGGAACAAACATATCAGTAGTAATGTGAACACCGGCATTTGAAACATTAGATAGTTCTGTATCTTTAGTTTGATCCTTGCAGTTTAAACATATACGTTACTTATGCGTGAATATCCACAATCATATAGAGATGTGTTAAGCGTTGTCATGCTGAAACATAGATAAATGTGCAATCTTTGAACATCATGTGTTTGCTGTATTTCACAGATGTCGAGGATGAATACATGGGACCAATGTATGATTTCAGATGGGCCAATCGTTATATTAGATGATTGTGACGACTAGCGAACAACAATTATAATAAATATGTAACAATGCTTGCAATGATTGGTACGCAGATTAACAATCACTACATAATGTTATCCTATTGTGCAAATATTTACTATGCACTTAATTATCATAATGATGTTGCTAAGCACTGAAGTTAGAACTTATATTGATATTTTTTTATTTTCTACTAACATTAAATGTATTGACATGTGATATATGCAACCAACATTATCACTCAGCAAACACATTAATCTACTATATATTATAATCTCACGTGTGACTTGTCAAAGAATGTAAATGCTACGAAACAACTCGTAGACATTGTATCTGAACGTACACAATAACAATAGGGAGATGATTGAAACTTTTTAGTTGTGTGAATGTTATATTATCACCTAGGTTGTAGTGCTAACCTAACATGCATGAGATAATGAATGTTATGTACAGATCATTAAACCATGAACATTTGTGTGTAAATTTCATTCACACGATTAACTATAGTTTAGTGTTATTATTAACCGTTAAACACATACATAGCTAAGTGACGCCGATGATAAAAACAACATTATTATGTTAGGTTAATATTATTTCTGGTAGAAATACATGCATCACACACAAACAGGAACACACACACACAATGTTGATGAAATGTGTGCGTATGTAAATGTATACTTCATTTATGTTCATATGTTGACAGTTGTTGTAAAGGATCGTGATCATTATTATTAAGTAACGTGAATTAAATAAAAATTTACTTAGGAACATTGTCATTGTGTTGAATGATTCTGAACAAAATGTGAATCCAAAGAACTATACTTTGGAATGGTGTTAACATTTTGACAAATGTAACATGGATGTAAAATAAACACACATCTTTCACTTATACATACACATGTGACAATGTATTAATCAATATGAAGATGAAGTGAGAGAATAAATAATGACATACATTGCAATGTTAAGGATGTTTACCACATTTGGGTCATTTCAGACAAACATGCATTGAGTGTTAACATCGCTCATGTGCATGAATGGATGTTGTTACGTTATAATAATGACATGTTATGTAATGTAGGTAATGATTTTTAAACACACTGTACAATAACCACAAAGTGTAGATAAACGCACGGACACAATACAGAAAGGACATATTTCAATTGTCACCACTTGTTCATTACTTTCTCTTTAAACATCCTCTAACTATACCTGTATCGAGGTTTGCACATCTTATTACAGATGTGAATTCAAATACATACCATGAGCAGTCCTTGGAGTGATATACCTTGAAAAAGTAAACATCAATGAATAAAAATCATTGTCATGACATGTTAATTAATGTAAGCAACACACAGAAGTGACACTTTTCTATGTGACATTAAACAAAATATAGAAAACGTCAAATATGATCTGAAATACACAATAGGCTATACATCATTGTGACAACACATGTCACACTACAAATGAACATTAGTATGTAACCATATTAAACTAGTTATTGGCTATCAACATAGTAGGTTTATTGTTTATGCATAACCAAAAATAGCATGTACAGAAAAGATAGATCTTGTATACATTATTGCCTCACGTACACACAAAACGTTTTAGTGGTAAGAAGTAGAATACAACCTGTTGATGAATGACATACCGGAGCCACATGCATATGTCCACACAGCAGAGAACAGAAAGGTGGGAGAACCATATTCATCTGTTTCCTAAGTGAATGGTATTTGGACACATGTATTTATCATTACAATGAATTAATACATCTATGTAGTACTATGAACATATAGGTAGTTGCTTACATGAAAAATATGTGTTAATCACATTACGACGTGTTTCCACACCACAGGCTGTTTGCTCAGTGTCAGCTGCTAAATGTATGGGATGCTCCTCCTCCAAGCCCTGACCTATGTCGGTTTCTAAATTATGGCGGAGTGCCAGATTGTGCAAAATGCAACAAGCAATTACAATATCTGACACTTTAGCAGGCTTATATTGAAGTGCCCCACCAGTTCGATCTAAACACCGGAATCTTGTTTTAAGCAGGCCAAATGCCCTCTCGATGACAGATCTTGTAGATATATGTGCAACATTATACCTCTCCTCTGCTTCAGATTTAGGGTTTTGCACCGGGGTCAACAGCCACGGCCTAATTCCGTATCTTGAGTCACCTATAATCCATCGTGCACAAATATGAAACAATTGGTGTAAACATAATTACATACAACATTTCATAGAAAAACAAGAGTTGTTTGTGAACACATCATAATATGTACTCACCCACCAGCCAACCAGGTCCAAAATAGCCTTGTTCAAAAGCATGGAACACTGATGAGTTTCTCAGGATCGAGGAATCGTGGCTGGAACCAGGGAATTTGGCTACCACATGCATAATCTTCATCGTGGCATCACATACCACCTGTCCATTCAGGGAATGGTAGTGCTTACGATTGCGGTAAGCATGTTAACTCTGACTAGGCGGGATCAAGGCAACATGGGTGCAATCTATTGCACCCATCACACATGGTATCCTGGCTATGGTATAAAAGCCATTCCTCACTTCCAGCCACTCTGTGTGCTCTGTAGGAAAATGAATATAATTCCTAGCGCGTCTATTCAGTGCACATAGAAACTGGGTAAAGGCCCGCGAGAATGTAGATTGCGAGACCCCGCCTACTATGCCCACAGTTGTCTGGAATGACGCAGAAGCAAGATAATGTAATGAGCACAGCATTTTAACATGCTCAGGGACTGCATGACCTCTGGCTGTCACAAAATCTAAATCTACCCGTATCTCTTCATAAAGAGATAAGATTGCTGCTGAACTGAAACAATAACGACTTCTGATCTCTTCCTCACTCATCCCATCTAACATGGTTCTCTCCCTGTACAAACGTGGACGAGGCACAACTTCTCTCTTCTCCTCTCATCTCCTCTCCCTCTCCACTTCGCGTCCCTGTCCCTTCCTTGCCTGTGACATCCTGTCCCTCAGCTAGCCTCTCCTCCAATAGAATCTTCCTCCGTCTCATGAACAATCGTATCATCTTCAGGTCTATAGCTGTCAATGCGCAGGTAATTGCCCTCCTTTAAATACCTATGTGATGATGTCACGTAACTTGATGAAGTGCAAGGTGTTAAATAAACATATCCAAGTTGTGAACTCCAAACGGGTATACAGTACGAATTATACGGATTATTTATGTGTGTTCACCAGGCAATCATGATATTTGACTATGATGTTACGTTAAGCTTTGTACAACAATTTATTCGCAAGTATTTATGGAATGTGTAATGCATGTACTGTACCACTTATGAACGCAACACTCAGTCATCTCATTAGAATACAACCATGACATTGACGTTGAAAAACTATGTTGCAACATGTCTAATTTAGCATGTTATTGTCACATGTTCACATGAACTAATTATAATGTGCATATGTATTATTTATTTATTTATTTATAAAATATTTTACCAGGAAGTAATACATTGAGAGTTACCTCTCGTTTTCAAGTATGTCCTGGGCACAGAGTAAAACAAATAATACATGGTTACAAATACAGTTACATAAATGAACAAGGTATACATTTATATACAAGACATTGCATGCACAGTTAAAGAAAATATATATTATGAGCGTATGAAACAGTTACAGACCAGATTAAAGTGTGAGACAGCCTTAGATTTGAAAGAACTTAAGCTGGTGGTGGATATGAGAGTCTCTGGTAGGTTGTTCCAGTTTTGGGGTGCACGGAAGGAGAAGGAGGAACGTCCGGATACTTTGTTGAGTCTTGGGACCATGAATAGTCTTTTGGAGTCTGATCTCAGGTGATAGGTACTGCATGTGGTAGGGGTGAGGAGCTTGTTCAGGTAGCTGGGTAGCTTGCCCAGAAAGTATTTGAGGGTGAGACAGGAAAGGTGAACTTTGCGCCTAGACTCTAGTGATGACCAATCTAGTTCTTTGAGCATTTCGCAGTGATGTGTGTTGTAGTTGCATTGGAGAACAAAACGACAAATTGAATTGTAGAGGGTGTCAAGTTTGCTAAGGTGGGTTTGAGGAGCCGAGCCATATACTATGTCTCCATAGTCAATAATTGGCATTAGCATCTGCTGTGCAATACGCTTTCTGACCAGGAGACTTAGGGAGGATTTGTTCCTGTAAAGTACCCCTAGTTTGGCATAGGTCTTGGTTGTCAGGGTATCAATGTGCATCCCGAATGTTAAGTGGGAGTCAAACCATAAGCCCAGGTATTTAAAACTAGTGACAGGTGTTAGGGTGGTTTTAGCGTTGGTTCTAATCAGGAGCTCAGTCACTGGAAGCTTTACAAATTTAGTCTTGGTCCCAAATACCATTGTTACAGTCTTGTCAGTGTTTAAAAACAGTTTGTTTTGGGAAATCCAGTTTTCGAGTCTCAAAAAGTCAGACTGAAGTATGTGTTGAAGGTCAGAGAGGCTATGGCTGTGTGCATACAGGATTGTGTCATCTGCATACATGTGTATTGAGGCTTCCTTACAAGCTGTGGGAAGATCATTAATGAACACTGAGAAGAGTAGGGGCCCCAGAACAGAGCCTTGCGGGACACCACAGGTGATATCCAGGGGGTTGGAGTTAGAGCCTGAGATGGACACATGTTGGGATCTTCCTGATAGGTAGGACTGAAACCAGTTTAAAGCATGTTTCCCTATTCCAGAGCTCTGGAGTTTGTTAAGCAGGATAGCATGATCAACTGTGTCAAAAGCCTTTGCAAAATCTAGGAATACTGCACCAGTGAGTTGTCCCCGTTCCAATTATATATTGTATATATACAATATGTATAATTTAATGCCATCAGGATACTTGCTATTGATTATGTTTCAATCGTCTAAAAATGAGTAACTATTATAGATCTGTGTATAACTTAGCATGAACTGATTATAATGCACCGTGCACATTGTAAACATGCAATGTTATTGAGTGTCCAATTGCGGATGTCATAAAAAGAGGGAGGTCACAAACTACATGTAAACATGAAAAAAAAAGCTACATTTACATTTGATCATGCGTTACACATTCAAAGCATTCTGTAATGTATACCAACATTACTATACGCTGGATCTGTTAGATGTGTGAAATCTGTTACATCATATAATAAATTGAAGCACACTTAAGTAACATGTTTCATATGATGTGACCTCTTCCTTTAAGAGTTTACTATAGAAGTTTTTCATTGACACATCATAACATTTAGACTAATGTGACACGCAAAACATCATAACATAGACAAGTACAATGTTCTGCCAATAATAAACGTAAGCGGTGACACGATGAAGTGAATCACATCGACAATGTAATGCCAAGCACATTTTTATTAGGAGCAATAGAACGTAAACATTCCTATAAAGTTATAAGTCCCCGCTCCATTGACTCCATTGATGCAGAGATGAGCTATTTTTTCTAAGTGCCGTCCCGGCAACCTTGCCGATCCTTCTCCCCTCCAACTTCCCAACTTTAGTTTGCGGGACAAATTGCCGTAGAAATCTCAATTTTAGAGTGCCGATCAGCACCGATAAGTTGATCGGGGCTACTAGAATACAGCCGATTTCAAAAAGTGGCGAAAAGTGCCGATAAGTGGGTTATCGCCAGCCGCCTGCCGATAAATTTTTATCGGGAAGACAAAAAGACGATTTTGCCCACTTATCGGCGCTTACTGAATAGCAAATGCAATTTTGGTGGGAAAATGCAGATAAAAGCCTTATCGGCGCTTACTGCATGAGGCCCTATATTTGATAATAATCTATCAAGGCTTTTGGTCATGAGATCATGACTCATACCTATAGAAATTGAGTTTATATAAAATGTGTCTATTAGAATGTATCTATCAATATTTATCTATTGATATTAATTCTTGGAAGTATAGAATGAATATGTCATTAATCATATGGACATTTTGTTCATTTGGACTTTTCTCTATGTACAGTATAGAAAGGTTTCTTTATATCAATAACATTCTTCTCATTTTAAGAAAGGTTTATATGATTTTATGCTTATTCATTAACTCTATTAGGGATGAACTCCTATTGCATTCTAATTGCCTTCAAATTGTCTTATGATATGTGCTGTATGTTTATATATGGGCATGTTTATGACTATATATTTAATATACATTTTTGCATTTTGCATTATTGCACTTAGTCCTTCATGTGTTCAGCGCCTGTGTCAGAGGAGGTATGAATATACTTATGTAGCAGGGTCTCCCCTGGCCCCCCTCACCTCCGCGGAGTAGCGGGGACCCCTGCGGTATGTCAGGCAGTGTAGGGGCGATCGCGGCTCCCGGCGGCATCAGTGACAGGATGCCGCCATCTTGTGCGCGTTCGCGCATGCGCGGTGTGAATTTGCAGTCACGGCAGCGATTATACCTAGTGCAGGAATGTGTAGGGATGCAGGAAGGCCCCTAGCTGTTGCGCATGCACAGGAAAGTGGCGCGGTGGCCATTAGTCTAGCGCAGGCGCAGATAGAGGGAGGTAGGCGTCCATTAGAGAGGCGGCCATGCGGTCCTCATAGGGAAAGCCCCAGAGGGGACTCCAACTCCCAGCAGGCTTAGAGGCAGGTGAGTCAGATGATAGCAGGCACCCAATAGTGTTTGCAGTTTCCCCTGCAGAGTGTGGATACATTGTAAGGGCAATGTGCTGGAAGTCAGTCAGACTGAGGAGACAGTGGGGGAAGGAAGGGGGGCAGAGAGCTGTGAGCTTCTGCCCTAGGTCAGAAGTAAACCGGGCTAGAGTTGAAGCCCTGACTCCCCACTAGTGAGGGTGGCTGTTCATAGGGACAGGCCCTTAGGTTTATGACCCTGTGCCCCTTCAGCTGTGTGCTAGGCAGGGAGAGAGAGAGACTCTGTGCAGTTATTTAGTGCAGGGAGAGAGAGAGAAAGAGAGAGAGAGAGAGAGAGAGAGAGAGAGAGAGAGAGAGACCCTGTGTAGTTCCTTAGTGCAGGGAAGGAGACAGAGACCCTGTGCAGTTCCTTAGTGCAGGGAAGGAGAGAGAGAGACACTGTGCAGTTCCTTAGTGCAGGCACCAGTGATAGTGTTTGCTGCATGTTCCTGTATGCTGTGTTGCTGATCCTTATGGTGGGACGTCTGGCTGGACCCCATCCAATGCAGAGGTACAGATCAGCGCTGGACCAAGCAGATCCGGTAGACTTTGCGAAGACACCCAGGTGCAGGGGCACCTGGGCAGGTATTTACAACCTTTCACACGTGCACCAGCTTTAACTTGCTCCTCACATGTGACAGTCCTGTTCACACACTTAGGTGACTCTCTGGACACAGGAAGGAGGTGTAAGGGTATAGCCCAGTTAGGAGCAAGGTTATAGCTGCCAGCTAGTGGCAGAGGGTGACATGGCTGTGTTGCTATATGTGATGTGATGTTATTGTTTTGCCCATATAGTAAACAGTTACATATATATATATATATATATATATATATATATATACTTCCTTGTATGTCTTTCCTATTTGTGGGTCCTGTGTCAGGGGTCATTCTATAAACCTGGAATCCCTGTACAGGTGGAGGCGCTGTAAGTATACGTTCCAGGATACACCCCAGGCTCCCAGTGGTGGAGGTTCAGGCCTTCTGTGAGCCTAACAGGTATTGCACCACACTGGTAACAGATGTAGATTTCCCCACATGGTCCCTATCTGCGATTAGGGCGGGGGGGAATAACCGTTACACTTAAAACATGTGTTTTTATTATGTTTTCTTTCTTTTTTTGATCTCATTTTATTCTAGTGCACATTGATATAGTTGTCTTATTGAATCAGTTTTTTCTGTATTTGAGTAGTCTGAGCTAAAATGTTTTTGACTCTTGGTCCCCATTGTAGTTGCTGACGTTGGCTGGGGCAGGTCTGGCTCGCATGCGCACATTGATCCTTTGAGCTCAACTGAGGGCGGATCGTGATCTGTTGGCCTGCACTCATGGACTGGCATTTCCCATATGCACAGTTCAATGTGATGTCATCGCGTGCGCACTAGACTCTGTGACCCCGTGACATCAGCGCACTTTTGGCGCGAAACGGACAACCAGGAAATGTGCATTTAAGTTTGTGTGTTTGTTTGTGATATACTCCTTGATAAATTGCAATGCGCAAGAAATGCGTAGTAGGTCTGTTATACCTCTGTTTTTAATGGACCAAAAAACATTATTTTTTGTACCCATTTTTGACCCACTCTCCTGGCTGTGCGCTATATTTTCAACTCTGTATTTCTATAAAGCATTAGTAAGACCCCACATTGAATATGGAGTACAGTTTTGGGCACCACTCCTTAGAAAGACATTATGGAACTAGAAAAAGTGAAGAGAAGAACCACAAAATTAATAAATGGGATGGATAATCTGATTTATGAGGAGAGGCTTGCTAAATTAGATTTGTTTACCTTAGAAAAGAGAGCTTATGATACTATATATAAATATATTCGGGGAGAATACAAAGAGCTTGCAAAAGAACTATTCATCCCAAGGATAGTAAAACCAACACCGTGTCATCACTTAAGGTTGGAGGAAATATCTTCTTAATATACATTACAATGCATCTTATTACATATCAGCACACTTTTCTTAACTTGATACATATAACCTATGAAGATAAAACAGAGCCCCTTAACTGTACTCACAGAGCTTTCTAGTGTCCGTTTAGTTTTAATATATCCAGTCGAAGGCCCAAAGGTATTTTTCAGGTATGGACAATTTTGTATCCTAATTATAGTCTGATGTTGTTACAGACAGAAAATCAAAACTGTTCTGAGTAATCAGGCATCAATTTGCCTGGCTAAGGCCGCGCATATAGTGTGAGCGACAGCGGTGGTGACGTGTGACGTCACCCGTCGCCGTTGCCACCCGCGGAAGTTATAATTTAACTTTTGGCGACATCGCTTGCGACCCGGCCATTGATTGGTTCAGAGGCTGTCACATGTGGCGACAGCCTCGGAAACATCAAATTTTATCAGCTTCAAGAATTCGCACCGCCAGCGTCGCTCCGTCGAGTCATGCTTACTATAAGCACACGCGACAGCGGCAATGCTTTTGTTTTCAGGCGAGGTCGCGTCGCCGGCACTATAAGTGTAGTCTAACTTCTTCCGCAGTCGAGGCTTGCCAGGAGTTGTGGCTTGCCAGGGGAAAAGGTCAGCTTTAGTCCCCATACTTGGGGAAAGCTGCCTGGCGCAGAGAATAAAGGAGCTAGTGTGCAGATTCCCCAGAGCTGGGAAACATACTGCGTCTCCGAGGAAGATAAATTGGTGTATATTTATATTTACCAAAAGTATTAATCCAATAATATAAATACAATAAACATATTCTCTGTTTATCCTCCAAAAGATGTGAAACCTTAATGTTGGATTCCGTTGAATCCCAGTTGCATTTCACTCCATTAGCTCAGGAAGCCAGTGGCCTTATAACATTCAATGAAGATCATGGTTTTTTTTGCTTGCTTGTAGGGAATAATGTGATCATAGCTCTCTGAAAGCCATGGACAGAAACCGTGCAGAATATCTAGGTACCAGTATCTCTACAAACATATAATTTTGGAACTTGAGTTATTGCTTAAATAGGTACATAGAAAGTTACAATATTTTGAGTAAAAAAGTGTCAAAAACCCTCCTCTGTACAGTATACAGCAAACAAAAATACCACTTAGGAGCACTGTAGGAGATGCATGCAGAGGTGAAAACAGGAGACAGTTTTGGAGAAAATAAATGTAGGCTTTTATTTTTGCCAAAAAATGGCATATACAAAAACATAGGCTTTTCCTCAGCTCAGATGCAACAAAACCAAGGTAGCAAAATAAAGGTTAGGGCTTTCCTAGGCCAAAATTCAGTTCCCGAGCATATTTAGAGTCCATATACAGTAGGCCTGCACACCCTGAGCTCCCAAGGAGGAAATTGCATGCATGTGTGGTCTGTACTCAGACCAGAGAGAGACCCAGACTGTAGGACGATCCAGGCCTTTAAACCCTCTTTATGAGCCAGGTGAAAGCTTATTAATTACCTCAGCCTGCTCTCATGCTGAGATTAACCAGCTCACTGCTTGACTCAGTAGCTACACATATGTTTTCCCCGTCATAGCTATTAGACAGGAAAACCAACCTGTCACAAGAACATTCACATGTCTCAGACAGGTTTGCAACCCTGATTTTTCCCATTATCTCTCAGCATACAGTGTTTCCACTGCAGCAAATGAGGAAGCTGGTTCTAGACGCCAGGTATTTAAAAAGCATACATTTTCCTGCTAATTTATTCCCTTATTGATAGAAAGCTAGCAGCATGTCTCTCCCTTCTATAGTTTGAAGGCACCAGAAAACAGAGCAACCTCAGTAAGGGGCTCAGATTTTTTAGCCCAGGAAATAGTTTCTGGGGCTAAATTACAGATTTTCTTTTATACAGTATCTGCTATTAAGCAGCAATTTGGCACCTGCTCATTAATTACTGCACCTCATTGCAATGAGCTATACCTGGAGAACATCTAGCACCTGTGGCGGAGTTTGAAACACCTGACAGCTATTTAAAAACATGTTTCCCTGCTTCTTTTTTTTCCGTATTGGTAGAAAGCTAGCAGCATGTCTGTTCCTTCTGCAGTTTCAGGGGTCCAAAAAACAGAGCAGAGGCTGAAGTTGTCAAGCCTAGCAAAACTATTTCGAAGGCTAAATATTGTCCATAGTGCAATGCCAAACTTTCTTCATTAAAAAGATGTCTGAAGAAGGAAATTGTATTCTGTTAACTACTTTCATTGACTGGATGAAAACTTGACTCCTGCAGTCTGTTGATAAAGAACAATCTCATGGGTCTTTTAAAAGGCACAGATCACAGACTTCATTGGATTTGCAGCCTGACAGTTTCATTGATTTTTTTAGAACAGGGAAGTGTCTCAGATCTAGGGAATGCCTTGTCCTTTAAGATGGACGCCATTGACCAGCTAATTAAGAACATGAGATTGACGATGAATATTGAGGACACTAGAGAAGAGCTGGGGGTTCTGAAAAATAATCTAGAATTTTTCCTGGTCCCAGTTAGGTTAAGGACATTGTGAAAATGGAATGGTCATCATTCCAGCACTGATTAGAAAATTCAGGAAAATGTAACCCTTTCTGGAAAGAGAACTTTCATACATGGGAAATACCACCAAAAGGTGGACACAGCCATTGCCAAGATGGACAGAAATACATGGATGTCCCTAGAGGCTGGATGTTCCTTCACAGATCCTATGGATCGAAGAATGGAGGGTGTTTTACGCAAACAATACTATGTTATCAGAATTACACTGAAACCGGCAATGACCTATAACTCAAGAACAGTCAGCATTTGGATATCCAATATGGAAGAAGGATTGAAGGAGGAACAAAAAGACAAAAACTCTTAAAGGAGTTTTCAAATCTAAGAGATTCAATAGAATTTTTGTGTGACCCTTCAATGGACATCATCAGGCTGGCAGCTACATCCTCATCATTTACTATATCTGTGACAACCTTGTACAATAATAGACTGTCAGACCTCTGTGTTGGCAAATAGCCAGGATATGCAGTGTTAAGAAAACCTGCTCTCATGGGAGTTTGTTCTGGCTGCAGTATTGCAAGTGTCTACCAGGTTCAAGTGAAAACTACAACTCCCCGAGGCATTGCAACATATAACCCTCGCACTTTCAGGGTAACTCTATTTAAAGATCAGGAAGTCCTATGCTCCTTCCGTTGCAACTTTGGTTCTCACTTTAGTTTATGTCTCTGTACCTGTTTCCTGCTAGCTAATTATTCTGCCTGCTTCACTTGTATATGATCTTGGATCTGCTCTAGACTTTGCCTAGCTTAACCCCTCAAATACCTTGTCTGCTATATTGTTTATGATCACAGATTTGCTCTAGACTTTGTCTTGCTGAACACCTCATGTTACCATGCTTTATAAACCTGTGAATGACCCTGGATTGCTTTTAACTTCTCTGTCTAATACTTTTGCTCTGATTTTCATTCCTGAGTCTCTGTCATTCCCAGTGATCTCAGATAGACTTTACCTTATGAAGGTTCTTTACTATTTGGAGGACCACTGGATAATATTATTTCCCAGAAGGATGGAGGAACAAATCAATTTTTACCTCAGCAGAGAAGGTTATGGCTTTTATCATTCATTAGGCCTCTAAGATGAGGTTTTCAGGATGCAGCGACTTACAGACCAGGGAGAAAGTATAATCAGAATTGGAAATTATAACAGCAAACATGAGTCCGGGTCCGCTCTATCAATCAGCTTCTTGGTGGACCATAGAGAATTCACTTCAAGAAACCAGGCCTCTCAAGCAATTCAGAAAGGAACCTGGCCTTAAAACAAGCAGTTCACGATCTATTAGCCAATATGACAATTCAACCAATTCGACTTCTCAGAGAGGGGAGGGTTTTTATTCAATCCTGTTTCTAGTACAGATAGCATGAGGAGGATCAGATAAATTCTGAATCTAAAAGAAATCAATGCCTTTGTTGAGATACAGCATTTGAGGACAGTCGTAACAGTTATGAAAAGCAAAGCATTTTTAGCTTATTTAGACGTAAAGGATGTTTATCTCTATATTCCAATAAAATAATTGCCCAGTCAGTTCCTGAGATTCTGTCTAAATGGACATCACTACCAATTTACAGCTCTTCCCTTTTGATTGGCCACAGCACCTAGAACATTCTCAAAGGTAAAGTAGAGAAGGCCTTTGTAATGATTGAAGTAAATGCAAAACTCAATATTAAATAAAGCTAATATCATAAGCTCTACGCACTGTAAGGACAGTGTTCCCTTAGTGGACGCCAACACATACCTTTCTTGTACATACTTCTTTGAACAAATTGCTCGGCCTACACTTATTCCACAAAAACGAAATACTCTGGCAAGCACAATTATAGCTTGTTGAAAGATGCGGGGAGCTCAGGAACCGTAGAATGAAAAATATAAATAAATAAATAAAAAATATAGTGCAATAACGTAGATATAAGTGTACTAAATAATGAGATATAACACCATATAGGTGTATACTCACATGGTGTGATTGTTAATACAGCATGTGTGCCATTCTAGGCTATCTTTTATTTCTGAATAGGTAGATTGCTTGAACACTCTGATAATCTTCTAGTCACCTCCGTGATCCAGATGAATGTGTGGAGCAGAGAAAATAAACACAAGAGAGATGGACTAAGTGTAGGGAGTAACACTGTAATAACAGGTGAATGAAATGACAAATGATCACTCAAATGTTGTTTCCCATTAGGTACAGTGTACGAAGTCCGCCCTCTTGATACCGGCACTCTGCTCAGAACGATTGTGGGTGCTTGGAGAAGGTATACACTGGCGACACACTTTATTCGAGCTCGGCTAGTCCCACGAATTCGGGTATACCCGGGTGTATTGAGGTTTGTGACTGTTTTCTGCCCGAGTGCATCGAGGTATTTTCCAGGCAGGGATTGAAGCATTTTATTTCCGCTGGCTGCAATACTGCACAGTATATATATATATACTGCATTACAATTCATGAATTTATGCCATCTGGTAGACACGCGAAGCATTGCAGCCTATTAAATCCTAATCATTATCATTTAACAGATCAGCCGCCCGTCAGCCAGGCATGAACCCAGGCTGGGAAGGCAAACGCAACGGGGCTTGTCAGAGGTGAGGTGCGGCGCATTCCAGGTATCTGCCAGGTACATACTGGGTATTTGCTCGAATAAAGTGTGTCGGTGCAGTACCACATTGGCTGCTGTTGGGCATACAGCAGCCGTCAACTCGCTTCCGCATTTCCCCAGCAGTGTTGCAGACGCTCCAAACTGACGTAACACACAGTGACGTCCTTCCGGTTCCTTCTGGGCTGGTGCAAAAAACTCTACACGTTTCGCAAAGATTCGCTTCGTCAGGAGTTCTCAAATGATCCCAGTTATAAAAAGGTGTTGTAGAACCTGGTCTCCCGTGACAACCATGATATAAATATATTATTAGATAAGAAGGGTAACCCAACCTTAATATCAAACACCACCAGTTTAGGTGCTGGGTCACTATCTTCTTTTGATTTTATTCCTACCGCCCTATTGTGTTAAACACCCCTGGTGAAGTTTTCTTTGCTTTACTGAATGCCCATTCAGTACTCAAACACAAAATAGAAAAGCAAAAAATCCTTCCTGGGCATAAGCAGGATCTCTGGGTTTATTTAACAGAAAATTGGCTCAAAGAAAGCCCCCTCAATGAGGACATTGCTCAAGAATACTTAGGGGGCCATGCACTAAGCTCAAAGGCTTTGCGTTCTGATTTTGCAAAAAAGCAGGTTAGTTAAAATGTGAGGCCGGGGACGTGATTCACTAAGGCCTTGAACCCATTTTTTAATGTACCTGCTCAAAATAGCTCAGAACATCCACAGTGTATGTGTTGCTTTTTTTCCCCCTGCTAGCAGTCTTAACCTTCACATACGCTAGCTGATAGAAAAAAAGCAGCATGTAACATTTGCATGGAGATTCTGTATCTCCATGCAAGATTGTTACAGGCGATCGTACAATAAATAAATATATTTTAATAATAGTGTGCATGAGCATGGGGTCTCAGGACCTGAACCGCATTGGTTTCAGGTCCGAGAACCCCCTATTTCAGGAGATACAGGCCCCGTTATGGGGTGCCGGTATCCCCTGCACTTTCAAGCTCCCGCGTCACGTGACAGGGACATTTAAATCCTGCAGGGGATACCGGCACCCCATAAAGGGGCCTATATCTCCTGAAGTAGGGGGTCCCCGAGGCTGAAACCAATGCCGTTCAGCTCAGGAAACCCCCTGCACATCTACACTAGTATTAAAACACACACATAACAATAAACAATAATTCATTACCATAGCGGATATGGTAATGAAGCTGCTTTAATGTATTTTTAATAGTGTGCGGGAGCAGGGGGTCCCCTGAGATGAACTGCATTGATTTATGCCTCAGAGACCCCCTGCTTCCCGTACACTATTATTAAAATTTACATTAATGCAGCTTCATTACCTTAGCGGATAGCCGCTAAGGCAATGAAGGGGTTAAGACACATTAGCATGTTTATTGGGGACAATTGCCCCAATAAAGAACACACATCCCCCCTGCCCCCTAACACATGCAGTACTGTAATGGGCAAAATGACTATTATCCACATATGGATAATAATGCATTTGCCCATTTTAAATACATATAAATGACAATAAATACAGTAAAAATATATTACACTTACCTTTTACAGGCACCCACGATGAAGGCCGTCATCATCCTCATCTTCATCCTGCCCATGCCCCCTCCGATGCTGAAAGACATACACAAGAATAAAAACATCCAATGTAATGTCCCCTAACCCCTTAATCACCATAGCGGTTATTAACCGCTACAGGCATTAAGGGGTTAACCCACCCTCACCTACCACTCGGGAGGCCTACATACCCTCCCCCACTAACCCCCCACCCCATGAGGCCTAATCAACTTCACCCACTACCCAGCCTGGAGGCCTACCCAAATACCCTTGGGGCCAATACCCCTTCCCCCACAACCAGTACCACAATAAAAACAATACACAGCCCCACAAAAAACATAATTCTATTTATTTGTGCCCCCCCATAAATACATGATTTATTCTTTTACATACAGGGTTCATACCCCAGGCCCACGTGAGTCCCCGGTGGGCCTGACGGGTCACCTCACAGACCTAGAGGTTACCAGCAACTTGTTTCATACAGGTTCTGGAGGCCTGTTGGTGGGTCCCGCCAGGCACCATGGCCCACCAGGTGGTCTCCGCGGGTCACCGTGGGCCACAATTGGTGCCCACGGTAGGCCTGCGGATGTCTGGGAGCCCTGGGTCAGACCCACAGGTGTCTGAGGGGCATCGGGTGGTCCCACGGGGTTCTGGGGACCCACGGGTGGGCACTACGGGTCCGCGGTGCCCCCACAGATGTGGGGCCACCGGTTCTTCCCCACACACTACGGGTCTGCGGTACCCCCACAGATGTGCGGTGCCCCCACATTAACTAGCATAATAACATAAATAAAGTTCTACTGACCTCATCAATAAGAATCCCCCATCGCCAGCGAAATCCTTGTCCTCCGTTGCCAACAAAATACATAGCCAATACATTGCAATTATATTCTGATATCAATTAACCCCTTAATCTCCTTATCGGATAATAACCACAAAGGTAATTAAGGTGTTAAGCCATCCTGGCCCGAAACCAACCCTTCACCCATTCATTTGTACAAAGGCTTCATCATGCAACTATATATATGCACACTATATATATATATAACATAGAAAAAGAACAAAAAGCACTCCGTAATAATAGTCACTGGTGTGGGTGCAGATCCTATAATGAAGAATAAGCAATACCGTTTGGAAACGAAATCAGCAGGCAGCACTCCAAAATTGAACAAACAAGTGTATTGAAAATAAACACAAAACCAACGTTTCGGTCCACGAATGGGACCCTTGTCAAGGTGGTGCAGTTACAGGACAGAAGTGAACACATATATATACCCCTAGAATACTCACAAATAACAGGTGCTGCAAATCAAGTTGATTGCACAGCGTGATGTCATATGCAGTGCTGACCTTGGGTAACCTCAATGTGAGCACTCAGTACCAGGTGTACTTAGTAGCTCAATAGGAAATATAGTGGAAGCCACTGTAGGGGGATTAAAGTTCACACAGTGGCTCCCAAGCCAAAAGTGGTGTGTGTAGGCTCCACATGTATGTGTGTGGCAGAAGCCATAGAGCTGAACTATGGTCCCTATTCACATTGCTGCAGTGTCACTTATGTGGCAAACAGAAAAAAAGCCCCAACCACAAATTGCATATAAGGCCAAGGTCAGACATGCACTGTCATACAAAAATCAATATTCCAACGTGCTAAGTGCAAAAATATAAATGTTAAAATGATGATGTGTAAGGCTGTTGGTCACTCGTGGACCTAGTATCAAATCCGTGGCTGTTTCCAAACGGTATCGTATTGCTTATTCTTCATTATAGGATCTGCACCCACACCAGTGACTATTATTACGGAGTGCTTTTTGTTCTTTTTCTATGTTATATCCATTTATGAACTGAGTGCACCCACACTATTATTGCTAGACCCTGCTGACACACAGGGTTGAAGATTACAGTGATTTATTATTGTGACTATTTGATTTTGGTGACTTATGGAGGAGTTTGACGATGTGGCTGGTATTCTCACTGGGATTTCTGACACAGTGAGTTATAGTGACTCTGAGATTTCACAAATCAGGTATACAGAGGATATCCAAGCTGTGTTTGGACCGGACAAGCCTGCAGATATATATAATGACCTTATGAAATTGAAGAAAAAGGAGGTTGATTTTTATCTACATGGCGTAACACTGTCTCATTACCACAAAGAGGGCCTCATACCTAGGGGTTTCAGGGTTAATAATCAACCCACGATTGGCCGAGGTGACCCCGCATTTTGTAAAAAATGGATCGGTATCCTGAATAAATGTTCATTTGACTTGAAGATCCTTGTTATAGAACAATCAAGTAAAGAACTTATCAAAATCAGGAATAACATTGACATTATCACAAAGGAGCAAGGTGTTACGCTAGACTCTGATACATCAACAGACTGGCAGGATAAAATACAGAACACCATAGATACATACAGGGAAAACCTAATTCAATATAAAAGAGAAAAACTCAAAGTGGTTAAAACTGATTACCTAGATAGACGAGTCTATCGGTGGCTGTTAGGGATTGGGGACTCTAAACAGCAGAGAGGCAAGCAAAGGAGACACTTTACAAAGAACAAAAAATCCCTTGCCACTAGTGGTACTTGTAACACCAGTGATACAGACCAATCAGACAGTCAGGAACACATTCCCACAGGGTCTTCTTTTTTAGGACAAGGGAAACCCCCCCCTCTCCAAACCCACAATACAAGACACATAACCAGGCGGGGAGGACGGAAGCGCAAGATACCCACTAAGACAAACAGCATCCAGGGGCACGAACAAAAACAAGGTCTAGGTCAGGGTAGCGTAGTTTACAACATGTCTAGGTACACTTTGCAACCTGCTGAATTAAGCTTATTAAGCAAGGGTCTCTCCTTTGTCCCCACTTTCAAAAAAAATCCGTTTGAGTGGGAAGTTGACCTATATCAATTAAATCGCCAACTTAAGTTGAAAGACTTTTTCAGCAGGACACTAGTTGCTGGGCCTGACACTGAATCACAAGACAAAATTAACATGTTTAAACCGCGCTGCACTTTTGACCCCCAAACTCATAATCACAGCATTCAAACATTCAATTGAAACTGATACGAGAGAGAAATTGCGAGGCTATAAAACCAGCTATTCCAACCTCAGTAGAGAGGAACATAATGCACTTAAAACTCTGTGCCAACACCGAAATAATCATCAGATCAGCTGATAATGGGGGTGGTGTAGTAGTAATGCCCTATACCTATTATAAACAAGAAATTGAAAAACAGTTAAGCGTTAATACTCAATACAAACTTTTCTCCACAGACCCCACAATTGGCTACAAAAGAGAGATAGACAGCATAATTGACCTTGGTTTAACCAATAGATGGATCTCTGAAGAGACAAGTAAGTTTCTGAAACAATCTCATCCTATCATACCGGTTATTTACATATTGCCCAAAATCCATAAATCTACTACATCACCCCCTGGCAGACCAATTATATCTGCCCGTGGCTCTTTAACTCATCCTCTATTGCAATATGTCGATTTTTTCCTACAGCCCATGGTTGCCAAAATGAAAACATATGTCAAAGACACTTCTGACTTTATCAACCAATTGGACACTTTTTCAGATATTTCTGATGATATCATTTTGGCAACCATGGATGTAGCAAGTTTAAACTCTAATATCAATCATGCAGACGGCATGCAAGCAAATAAAGAACATCTCCTGAGTTCTGGAGCATACACAGGCCCGCCCCCTGATTTTTTGCTTCTATTGATGGAAGTTATTCTACATAAAAACTATTTCAAATTTGAAACTAATTTTTATTTGCAATTAATGGGCACCGCGATGGGGTCTAATATGGCCCCATCGTATGCGAATTTGTTTATGGATTCTTATGAAAACACGCATATTCTACAACATCCATTATTCAGCAAATATATTATTAGATTATTCCGCTACATAGATGATCTGTTTTTATTATGGTCAGGTTCAGAGACACAATTATTGGCATTCGTTGATATGCTTAATAAAATTCCTACACCTGTACGCTCCACACTGAACTTCAGTAAAACTGAGGTGGCATTTTTAGACACAATAGTCTATAAACACAATGCTAAATTGGCAATGAGAATTTATAGAAAAGTAACAGATAGGAATTCTTTATTACTATCATCCAGCCACCACCCTGCATCTATGAAAAAAGGCCTTCCCTTTTCCCAATTTTTGAGGGTTATTAGGATTACAAGTGATCACGATAGACTCGAACTTGCTCTTGATGAAATGAGAAAATGCTTCCTGGATAGGGGATACGACCCTCTGGAGGTCTCTACGACCTTGGAAAAAGCAAAAATGACACAGAGGTCAATTTTACTACAACCGCAACCCAAAAAAGCATACGATAACCGTTTCAACATCAAAAGTACATTCACCACAGCATCTGGCTTTATTAAACAAACCATCCTCAAACACAGTCACATTCTATCCAGGGGTCAGCATATCGGCCATTTCTTCAAGGAACCTCCGCGTTTCTGCTACCGCAGAGGCCGGAACTTGAGTGATTTCTTGACTCAGGAAGATCCGATTTCCAAGTATGCAAAGAAACAGTCCTGGCTTGGTAGGCCAGCAGGAGTTTACAAATGTCGCGGATGCGTTAACTGTCAGTACATGATTCTTGGCAAGACATCCACATCCACATCAGGGAAATCGTCTGAAAATCAAAGAGTTCCTGAACTGCGATTCCAAGTTCGTTGTGTACTTTATTAAATGCCCGTGTGGACTATACTACGTTGGAAAAACTATCCGTATGCTCAAAGAGCGTCTAAGTCTGCACCGGTCGGAAATCAGAAAAGCTCTAGCAGACACAGATGACAATGAGGATCTTACACAGCAACCAGTGGCTCGCCATTTCAAAGAGAAAAAGCATAGCTTGGCAACGCTGAGATGTATGCCTATCGCCCAGGTCCATGCATTCCCGAGAGGTGGTGATAGGAATCGGGCACTACTACAGTTGGAAGCAAGAACTATCCACAGCTTGGACACACTCAGTCCACGGGGTCTGAATGAAGATTTCAAATTAAGTTGTTTCCTTTAAACCAGCCGATTGAGGGTTTTTCATGTTGACTCTAGGAGATTTTATATCCCCACAACTTGTTTACCAACTATATGTTTCTTGTATATGCTTTGTTGCTTTTCTATGTCATAGCTTCTTGTAATAGGTGATTTTACATCCCCAGAGGAGCATGACAGCGCTAACTGAGGATTCACACATCGCTGGTTTCCCTGTTGCAATGGTTAACTTTGCTTATCATAATAGGTATGATTGCATTCTGTTTACTAGGTTTTTCACCAACAGGGCGCCTATTCTGCACATAGGGATTTTCCATAGGCAAACCACCAGGACATACCCGTTTCGGATAAGGATTGGACTATGGACTGTACACTAAGGCTCTTGGACATTGAGCAGGTTTTGCATTAACGATAATCATGTTTTGCCTTTTAGGTGGTTAATGCCCCATTTATCAGTAATGTCATAAGAAGCCATACCCAGGCTACATATTATGTATCCATTACAATGGTCTTGTGACGCTTTTGCCACAGCTTTAGGCCAGGGCAGTTTATATTGGCCACGTGCCGGGTCCACGGAAACAGCCACGGATTTGATACTAGGTCCACGGGTGACCAACAGCCTTCCACATCGTCATTTTAACATTTATATTTATATTTTTGCACTTAGCACGTTGGAATATTGATTTTTGTATGACAGTGCATGTCTGACCTTGGCCTCATATGCAATTTGTGGTTGGGGCTTTTTTTCTGTTTGCCACATAAGTGACACTGCAGCAATGTGAATAGGGACCACAGTTCAGCTCTATGGCTTCTGCCACACACATACATGTGGAGCCTACACACACCACTTTTGGCTTGGGAGCCACTGTGTGAACTTTAATCCCCCTACAGTGGCTTCCACTATATTTCCTATTGAGCTACTAAGTACACCTGGTACTGAGTGCTCACATTGAGGTTACCCAAGGTCAGCACTGCATATGACATCACGCTGTGCAATCAACTTGATTTGCAGCACCTGTTATTTGTGAGTATTCTAGGGGTATATATATGTGTTCACTTCTGTCCTGTAACTGCACCACCTTGACAAAGGTCCCATTCGTGGACCGAAACGTTGGTTTTGTGTTTATTTTCAATACACTTGTTTGTTCAATTCTGGAGTGCTGCCTGCTGATTTCGTTTCCAAACGGTATCGTATCGTATTGTATATATATATATATATATATATATATATATATATATATATATATATATATATATGTAACAGCTGGACCCCCCTTGTCTGACCCACCCAATCTCACATTGGCCCGTGTGGTCTAACCGGTCCCCATTACAAGGTCGTGTGTGGTGGTGCACCTGCAAGTAACAGGACTCCTGAGTCTCCCGTTTGGTGTTATTAGGGGATGTCATCAGGACAGGTATCTGATGTAGTGGTTACGAGTCCAACTTACTTCATGTGCAGCGCCTCCACCTCATCAGGATATATGCTTCCGCAGGGAGATGGTCCTGGTGAGGAACTCCTTCTCGGTGGTGACTGCCACTGCAGAGTAATCTCACACTCACACAGTGGGGGTATCTTTGAACATGGCATCTTTATTGTGGTTTGGGATGTAGCAGACTGCCCCATGCAGCTGCCGGCTCTAGCCGCACATCTCGTCGTGCTGTCCCTTTGCCAGGTACGCCCTCCCATATTGAAGTGGGATTCCCTTTCTACTAGGCATATCACCCCTGCGCCAGGTCCCTGGACACAGTTTGGCTTAGACAGACTTGATTGGTCACTCTGCTACCGCTAGTTACAGCACTAGGGTCAAAAAAGTATTCCTCCAATCCCTTATGCAGGAGCATACATTTTACCAGCTGCTTCACACAACTGCTGGACAACAACTACTAACTGACAGTGCTGTGCCCTTTATACCTCAGGGGGCAGGCGCATCTCTGATGTCACTATCCAGGGACCCAGAGCATACAGCCACTCCCTTCCTTACACAGGGCACCACACCAGGGTGTGAGGGAAAACCTCCATAACTACTGTTGGCAGGCCTGTACTTACCAGGACTTACTGCCAACAGGGAAGATGTATGCAGTCATTATTATGCATGGCTACATACTCCCCCTGGTTAATACCCACCGACCCGGCTGGGACCTAAATTTTAGGGAAACACTGCAAAAGAACACACAAATAACATGGCAAACATTATCACATGGTCATAATAATGTAAACACATCTCACTCACTGACCAGCAGGGAGCGCTAAAGAAACAGCAGACCACTATATTCTGGGACTCAATAATAATGTCGAGGGTCTGGCTTCTTCACCTCCCGCCCCGCGGCATCACGCTGTATTCCCGTGGTAACCCTCGCTCGTTGCAATATACCACTTTGTGCATGTACACACTGCGTCCTATCTTCCAGACCCGCATAAGTTGAGCCACCCTCTGCTCGGCCTGCATTCCTTTAATGGCTCCCCCTTTATCTACGATATAGTGCTGAATATTGTTTTTAAGCCACCTTTCTCTATTCTCCTCTATCTCTCTCATTAGAGGTTCCGGGACATAGGGATAATCAAGCCCATGCGACCTTCTGTATTGAGCCACAATAACCCGTTCAGCTCGGCAAGTCCTGGTCAACTTACTTCTGCCAGCCGACCCAGGCAGCACCCATGATAGGGGCTCATCGGCCTCTACCGGGTCATCCAACCCCTCGGATCCCCGTGGAGTAATAAGGCCTGCCCGGATGCGGTCCCACCTTACCCTTAGGGCCCTAAGATTTGCCTCGTCATCAAAGTCACCGGCAGCCCACCAGTGATCAACCACCCCTTCCCTTTCTAGGATAAATCGGGTGCGGTCGAACCAAGCGACATACCCCTCGTACAACGGGGCCCACCACCTAGTCCTTCCGGTCTTCAGAGCTAGGTTCTATCGACTCCTCTATCGACTCCTCATCAGGCCCACCCGAAGATACCCCGGACGTACCCTCAGATCGCCCCACTTGGCTCTTATTCTGTGACCAGTGTCCGCCCTCCAGACCCAGCGCACTATAACTCTCGCTGACCATCGACCCACGTCGAGAAATCCTCCCTCCACCCTCCGATCCATCATCGGACGTTCCCCAGTCCAGGCTTCCAGTCCGTTCTTGGATAGGACCCCGGGAATCCCCTGACGCCCCCAAACTCGTAGTGGACCCGAATGACGGGGACAGGGGCTTTAACTAGGGCCTTGGGGCTAACTTTGGGAGTGGACGGGGTTGAGGGACGGGACCGAACTGTAGGTATTGACAGGGTTACGACCTGCTCTCCAGCAATACCTGCCTTGACTTCGCCACAAAGTCCTTTCTTGACTCCAGCAGCTGGGCTTCTTGCTCTCCGACTCGAACGTCCGCTCCCCCTGGTAGTAGGGGATCGACTTCTGCTGCTCGACCGCAGAGGCGCTAGCACCTCCCACTCGATGCCGCTCTGGTCATCCGGAATCTCCTCCGCGCACGCACGTGCTTCGATGCCATCTTGGGTTGGATCCCCAATCGGGATCTCTTCCTCCACGAGGACATCCGGCAACGCCCGTCTGCTGCGCGATCCAGTCTGGCTCTGGACTCGCTCTTCCTTCTCCTCCACCCCCTGGTTCTGCGATAGGCATGGTGTCATCTTACTACCTCGCAGGGTCGGGGTGGACCGACCTCCCTCCGATCCACTAGTCACCACAGCAGTGGGACTCCGGCGATCGGGTGGTCGCGGTACTGGAGACACTCGACTCCGCGTCTCCACACCACGGGGAATGGCATCTCTCTATGGCGTACCAATAGTATGACAGTCTCTCTCCATGACCATCGCACTCGACAGCCCAGCACACTCCTCGTCCGAGGATTCCAACCCGCAGTTCGGCCTGGGCATCCCCGTAGGAGACTGGCGATGGGCTCCTCGGTGGTCACCTCTCCGATGGCTGGGTTTCTCCGTCGGGAGCACCAAACCTGACTCCGACTCCGCGGGACCGGCACTCTCGTTCCATAGTGCTCCCGGCTGTTCGTCGATCGGCATCGGGACATTTCCTGCTGCTCCCACAGCTTGTACCGGTACAAAAGTGGTCATGGGCCACATGTACTGCAGTCCACAGTGGGGGCATCGGGCCTCGCTGCCCACGGCTCCGCCCGGCAGTCTGCACTGCAGGCAAAGACACGCCACAGTCTCCACACCCTCTACACGGATGATCAGGAAGCCTCCTGGAGCCTAGTTGGGATGAGTAGAGATCAACGGACTCTGGTCTACTTTATTAGCAACTTCAGCCATATTCACCAGCGGAGGCACTCGTTTCAGAGGTCTGTACTGGTCAATGGCTCTTTGCAACTGAAGGGCAGGGGCGGGTTTGGCAACCCCTCCTCCTTCTTTCTCCATCGATATCCGGTGGAACTGCAAACCACTCCCCCTGGTTGAAACTAGGGGGATGTCTCGTAGACTTGTAGGCTGACCCAGCACAGGGGCGGAGTGAGTCATAGTCCATGAGGGCGCGGCTCCAGCTTTCGCGCCAAACTCCCCATCGAGGTGGAGTTTTCTCGTTGGCGCCAATCCTGGCCAACAATTAGCAAACTGCAAAGTTGCAAGACTTTCTGCAGCTGGCCCACGCGGTATCCCGGGAACGCGGGAACCGCCATCTTGGTAAGTATTGTCCTTTTTCCCATTTGAGGTAGCGTCTGGCTGTTTGTTAATTGGGGTATAACAAAGTCCATTTCGTTCCTCCCATCTGATAATACTGTCAGGCTCATTATTCTCAGGGGTATCATCCCGAGAACAAAAACATGATAAACACGGCTCAGCCACGGCTTTCACGCCATTCCACAACAAGCTCACAAAAGTCTCTTCTGTAGCTTGTTCTTCACCCACGCACAGTTCATATGCGTGTTTTTCCTCTGACCGCAATCCTGGACCTTCTACTCTATGCAGATCCTCCATTCTTGCGGTTCTCTCTCCCCGCCATCCTGGACCTTCTACTCTGTGCAGATCCTCCATTCTGACGGGTCTCTCTTGATCGTTGAACACGGGGTTCTTGTACATGGAGCTCCGCTCTGCGGGGCAGCTACCACATCCGTACAATAAACATGCCTTGTGCACCACGTTGTGTACCTAACGTAGATCTGACTCGTGTTTGCACTACCTCAGACTAGGCTCACTCTTTCTGTGTCTACTGTAACGCTTTCCTCCAGTCTGTGCTCCTTGGTAAGTGCTTAAAACCAGAGACAGAACATAAAACACAGACAAAGCTCAGTTTTTAGCACATCCAGTGAGACTCATACACGATACAGTGCCTAAATATATATGTATAAATATCTAATAAGTAAAATGGTCTTTTAGTTTGACATTTTTGGCCAAAATTGTTGTAAGCCCCTGAGCCAACACCAAGGCAGACCACATATCAGGGGTCCCTAACGCTAATATAAATTCTTAATAACCTGTGTAATAACAGGAAGAATGATTTATAGTAAATCTGTCAATATTAGTTGCAAAGTTCTAAGTCTGACTGAAGCTTTTATTAACCTGTACATTACCAGGAAAAGCACTCTGTAATAGAGATGTCACAGCCAAACTGCAAGCAGGCGAGTTCCCCTGAGTGGAAGATGCTATGGAGTGAGCCCATAACCATTTAAATGTGGGAGGGGGTGAGCTTAAATTAGGAAGGAGGTTGCCACCCTCCAATCAGCCATGACTAGCTGGACAAGAATTGTAAAACATACTGGACACCTAACAAGCTCCTATTGAACCCCCAAAATGACCACAACATATATATAAGCATATGAGTGTCACAGAGGAGTGCTACTGAGCATGGCAATATATACTTAAAACCAGAGACAGAACATAAAACACAGACAAAGCTCAGTTTTTAGCACATCCAGTGAGACTCATACACGGTACAGTGCCTAAATATATATGTATAAATATCTAATAAATAAAATGGTCTTTTAGTTTGACATTTTTGGCCAAAATTGTTGTAAGCCCCTGAGCCAACGCCAAGGCAGACCACATATCAGGGGTCCCTAACGCTAATATAAATTCTTAATAACCTGTGTAATAACAGGAAGAATGATTTATAGTAAATCTGTCAATATTAGTTGCAAAGTTCTAAGTCTGACTGAAGCTTTTATTAACCTGTACATTACCAGGAAAAGCACTCTGTATTAGAGATGTCACAGCCAAACTGCAAGCAGGCGAGTTCCCCTGAGTGGAAGATGCTATGGAGTGAGCCCATAACCATTTAAATGTGGGAGGGGGTGAGCTTAAATTAGGAAGGAGGTTGCCACCCTCCAATCAGCCATGACTAGCTGGACAAGAATTGTAAAACATACTGGACACCTAACAAGCTCCTATTGAACCCCCAAAATGACCACAACATATATATAAGCATATGAGTGTCACAGAGGAGTGCTACTGAGCATGGCAATATATACTTAAAACCAGAGACAGAACATAAAACACAGACAAAGCTCAGTTTTTAGCACATCCAGTGAGACTCATACACGGTATAGTGCCTAAATATATATGTATAAATATCTAATAAGTAAAATGGTCTTTTAGTTTGACATTTTTGGCCAAAATTGTTGTAAGCCCCTGAGCCAACGCCAAGGCAGACCACATATCAGGGGTCCCTAACGCTAATATAAATTCTTAATAACCTGTGTAATAACAGGAAGAATGATTTATAGTAAATCTGTCAATATTAGTTGCAAAGTTCTAAGTCTGACTGAAGCTTTTATTAACCTGTACATTACCAGGAAAAGCACTCTGTAATAGAGATGTCACAGCCAAACTGCAAGCAGGCGAGTTCCCCTGAGTGGAAGATGCTATGGAGTGAGCCCATAACCATTTAAATGTGGGAGGGGGTGAGCTTAAATTAGGAAGGAGGTTGCCACCCTCCAATCAGCCATGACTAGCTGGACAAGAATTGTAAAACATACTGGACACCTAACAAGCTCCTATTGAACCCCCAAAATGACCACAACATATATATAAGCATATGAGTGTCACAGAGGAGTGCTACTGAGCATGGCAATATATACTTAAAACCAGAGACAGAACATAAAACACAGACAAAGCTCAGTTTTTAGCACATCCAGTGAGACTCATACACGGTACAGTGCCTAAATATATATGTATAAATATCTAATAAATAAAATGGTCTTTTAGTTTGACATTTTTGGCCAAAATTGTTGTAAGCCCCTGAGCCAACGCCAAGGCAGACCACATATCAGGGGTCCCTAACGCTAATATAAATTCTTAATAACCTGTGTAATAACAGGAAGAATGATTTATAGTAAATCTGTCAATATTAGTTGCAAAGTTCTAAGTCTGACTGAAGCTTTTATTAACCTGTACATTACCAGGAAAAGCACTCTGTATTAGAGATGTCACAGCCAAACTGCAAGCAGGCGAGTTCCCCTGAGTGGAAGATGCTATGGAGTGAGCCCATAACCATTTAAATGTGGGAGGGGGTGAGCTTAAATTAGGAAGGAGGTTGCCACCCTCCAATCAGCCATGACTAGCTGGACAAGAATTGTAAAACATACTGGACACCTAACAAGCTCCTATTGAACCCCCAAAATGACCACAACATATATATAAGCATATGAGTGTCACAGAGGAGTGCTACTGAGCATGGCAATATATACTTAAAACCAGAGACAGAACATAAAACACAGACAAAGCTCAGTTTTTAGCACATCCAGTGAGACTCATACACGGTATAGTGCCTAAATATATATGTATAAATATCTAATAAGTAAAATGGTCTTTTAGTTTGACATTTTTGGCCAAAATTGTTGTAAGCCCCTGAGCCAACGCCAAGGCAGACCACATATCAGGGGTCCCTAACGCTAATATAAATTCTTAATAACCTGTGTAATAACAGGAAGAATGATTTATAGTAAATCTGTCAATATTAGTTGCAAAGTTCTAAGTCTGACTGAAGCTTTTATTAACCTGTACATTACCAGGAAAAGCACTCTGTATTAGAGATGTCACAGCCAAACTGCAAACAGGCGAGTTCCCCTGAGTGGAAGATGCTATGGAGTGAGCCCATAACCATTTAAATGTGGGAGGGGGTGAGCTTAAATTAGGAAGGAGGTTGCCACCCTCCAATCAGCCATGACTAGCTGGACAAGAATTGTAAAACATACTAGACACCTAACAAGCTCCTATTGAACCCCCAAAATGACCACAACATATATATAAGCATATGAGTGTCACAGAGGAGTGCTACTGAGCATGGCAATATATACTTAAAACCAGAGACAGAACATAAAACACAGACAAAGCTCAGTTTTTAGCACATCCAGTGAGACTCATACACGGTACAGTGCCTAAATATATATGTATAAATATCTAATAAGTAAAATGGTCTTTTAGTTTGACATTTTTGGCCAAAATTGTTGTAAGCCCCTTGGTAAGTGGTCTGGAATGGAGACTAGAGTACTCTGGCTCTTCCATGCAGTACTTTGGGCGTCGACCTACTGTTGGCTAGCCTAGTGCGGACCCTTCCAGAATTCCTGCCCTAAGTTACCAGTTTACCCCTTCAGGCGTCCCCCGCTAGCGCTACCTCAAGGCGACTAGAACAGCAATAGCCCCCGGCTCCAGACTCACTAACCCCTAACGGATCCCAAGGCGTCTGTGCGGCCTGCAGCTCCAGCAGCTCCCCGACTACCCCTGGTTCCGTCCCACGCAGCACAAAGTGGCAGCAGACACTCTCCCTGTTTCCTAGCGTGTGCCTAGCAAAAGCCTGTCCTGTTGACAGGTATCTCAGCAGCGCTTCCAAATGTAACGGCTGGACCCCCCTTGTCTGACCCACCCAATCTCACATTGGCCCGTGTGGTCTAACCGGTCCCCATTACAAGGTCGTGTGTGGTGGTGCACCTGCAAGTAACAGGACTCCTGAGTCTCCCGCTTGGTGTTATTAGGAGATGTCATCAGGACAGGTATCTGAGGTAGTGGTTACGAGTCCAACTTACTTCATGTGCAGCGCCTCCACCTCATCAGGATCTATGCTTCCGCAGGGAGATGGTCCTGGTGAGGAACTCCTTCTCGGTGGTGACTGCCACTGCAGAGTAATCTCACACTCACACAGCGGGGGTATCTTTGAACATGGCATCTTTATTGTGGTTTGGGATGTAGCAGACTGCCCCATGCAGCTGCCGGCTCTAGCCGCACATCTCGTCGTGCTGTCCCTTTGCCAGGTACGCCCTCCCGTATTGAAGTGGGATTCCCTTTCTACTAGGGATATCACCCCTGCGCCAGGTCCCTGGACACAGTGTGGCTTAGACAGACTTGATTGGTCACTCTGCTACCGCTAGTTACAGCACTAGGGTCACAAAAGTATTCCTCCAATCCCTTATGCAGGAGCATACATTTTACCAGCTGCTTCACACAACTGCTGGACAACAACTACTAACTGACAGTGCTGTGCCCTTTATACCTCAGGGGGCAGGCGCATCTCTGATGTCACTATCCAGGGACCCAGAGCATACAGCCACTCCCTTCCTTACACAGGGCACCACACCAGGGTGTGAGGGAAAACCTCCATAACTACTGTTGGCAGGCCTGTACTTACCAGGACTTACTGCCAACAGGGAAGATGTATGCAGTCATTATTATGCATGGCTATATATATATATATATATATATATATATATATATATATATATATAGTGTGATGCCATCGCTGTCCTCTGGGGGCTAAATAGGGCAGTTATATGACCTTTCAGCTCTCATAGAGTTAATCCTCTCTGGCATGACTGCTCACCTGCTGGCTGATTAATCAGGGAGTGCCTTAAGAGTATGGAAGCAGCAAGGCACTGAGAGACAGTTTTTCCCCAGAGAAGGGGGAGAGACAGAGGAGCTCCCCAGATACCAGGAGCTGGCTAAAGAAGTCTGAGAGACACTGCTGAGAGAGCTGTGCTGAAGCAGTGACGGCTGGTTACAGAGGAACACAGGAGTTTCCCAGAGCTCCCATGGGGTGGAATCCCAAAGAGAAGAAGGAAGGACGATAGACTGTGCTGAAGCAGGGACATCACCAGATGGACTAAGATAAGCACAACGCTTTCCATTGTTTACAAAGACTGCTGTTACCTTATTGCTTGTGCTAGGGCATGTTTTGGGCTGACAACTGGCTTAGCTGGCAACCGGGTTAGTAAGGGTTGGATCTGAGAAGTCAGTTAGCTTTCCTAATGGAAATAGGATTTTATTTTATTATTTGGTTTTTCTTAAAAGGATGGTGGGCCTATTCATATTATTTATCCCTGTAAATAAACCCCAAGTATAAAGACATACAGTGTTTCCTGCCTTATTTGGGATAAAAAGAGAGAGAGAGAGAGAGCTGTTCAACGGGAGTCGGTGAGTGGGTCAAGTAATGGTAAATGAACAAAAGAAATGTATTTTATTTAACTTGTTCATTATTTTTTTTGGCTTTTTACATGTGGTTTTTTTTTAGATAATTTCTTGCCACTGTATGTATGTATGTATGTCTAGATCGATATATACATATAGGGTAAGAAATGGTTTGGTAGGAAATGCTTGTATTGCTGTGTTTAAAATTATTTCGGATATGCTGCTATGCATAAATTTGTGTGTAATGTATTTAAGAATTAGATAGATGTCATTTTTGGTCTTGTATGGTGTACTTTAAGTCAGGGTGAGGCTTGCTTTTGTATATTGTATTCTTTTTGGTACTTATATTGTGTCTGTTTGTAACTTGTTCGGTTTAAAGATAGAAATAGTTCATTGTTTAATTGTTATGGATGGAATTTAAATTGTTTATTGATTTGATTAATGAATGCTAATTGATTTATGGTGACTTGATTGGTTTAAATAGTATACTTGTTTGGATGTATTGGTATTTTGTTTGGAATATGTTATTGTTAACATTCATTGGCAGAGTGTAGATGACAAGCCAGTCAGTCACCCAGCCAGCCAGTCACCCACCCAGCCAGTCACCCACACAGCCAGTCACCCAGCCAGCCAGCCAGCCAGCCAGTCACCCAGCCAGACAGTCACCCAGCCAGACAGTCACCCAGCCAGCCAGTCACCCACCCTCTCTCTCTGTGTGTCTCCCCCACCCTCTGTGTGTCACCCCCTCTGTGTCTCCGCCCCCACACTCTCTCTCCCTCCCACACTCTCTCTCTCCCCCCCACACTCTCTCTCTCCCCCTCACACTCTCTCTCTCCCCACCACACTCTCTCTCTCTCCCCCCCACACTATCTCTCTAACCCCCACACTCTCTCTCTCCCCCCACACTCTCTCTCCCCCCCACACTCTCTCTCACCCACACTCTCTCTCACCCACACTCTCTCTCTCCCCCCACTCTTTCTCTCCCCCCACTCTCCCCCCCCCACTTTCTCCCCCCCACACTCTCTCTCTCTCCCTCCCCCCCCCACTCTCTCCCTCCCTCCCTCCGCCCCACACTCTCTCTCCCTCCCCCCACACTCTCTCTCTTCCTCTCCCCCACACTCTCTCTCTCTCTCTCTCTCTCTCTCTCTCTCTCTCTCTCTCTCTCTCTCTCCTTCTCCCCCACACTCTCTCTCTCTCCCTCTCCCCCACACTCTCTCTCTCCCCCACACTCTCACACTCTGGATCTCTTATTTACCCTATATATCTTAACTGCCCTATACTACATCAAAATAACCTATACTGCTTTCTTCCAGATCTGACTCAAGCTTCACACGGAAGACATCGGAACCCCCCCTAATACAGAAGACAGGTAAGGAACACCTCCCCTCCAATGTATAACACTGGGTGAATGAGGGTGCCTGGATATTGAGGGACTATGGATCAGGTAAGATCCCAGGTGGAATTGCTGCTTTAGATATTGTGAAGCGGGGATGTCCAGACACTGGTTAAGGGGTTCAGGAAACTAGTCATTCACACCTGGCTTTTATTTCTAGATCCGACATTTACACACACACACACACACACACACACACACACACACACACACACACACACACACATACACATACACATACACACATACACATACACATACACACACACACACATACACATACACATACACACACACATACACACACACATACACACACACATACACACACACATACCACCTCAGTTGCCATCTCTGGGCCAAAGAATCTTTCTGTAAAACTACTAACTTTGAATTTCTCTATTTATTTATTTATTTTATTTATAAAATGTTTTACCAGGAAGTAATATATTGAGAGTTACCTCTCATTTTCAAGTATGTCCTGGGCATAGAGTTAAGACAAATAATACATGGTTACAAATACAGTTACATAAATGAGCAGGGTATACATTATATACAAGACATTGCATGCACAGTTAAAGAAAATATATATTATAGGCTTATGTAACAGTTATAGACCAGATTAAAATGTGAGACAGCCTTAGTTTTGAAAGAACTTAAACTGGTGGTGGATGTGAGAGTCTCTGGTAGGTTGTTCCAGTTTTGGTGTGCACGGTAAGAGAAGGAGGAGCGGCAAGATACTTTGGTGATTATCAATGCTAACAGCCATCAGTTTGGTAGATTATCACCCTCCAGGAAAAAAGTAGGCACTTATTCAAGAATTACTGGATTTTTTACCATTGATATCCTTAGACAATTACAATATCCTTATTGCAGGATATTTCAATATCTAGTCAGAGAAAATCAACTCTCCTCCTCATAAAAACCTTTCTAGAAGTAATTAAATATAGACAGTTTTATTCGCTACTTATTGGTCCATCCTAACTTGTCAGTCACACTTTGGATCATGTATTTACCTCCAGTATATCCTCTAAGTGACTTATTTTCTCATATAGTTTTAGCTGCCATTATTCGAATAAATCACGCGGTGTATAAATCGGAATACACATGTCATGGCGCGTGATGTTTTCACACCGTATCGCCTTAGACGCGTGTTGACTCGGGTTTCTATTGGGTGCAGAAAATTGCAAATACCGTCGAGAAACTCAAGTGGGCGATCGCGAGTTGTTGTCTTAAAAATCTAATAGCAATTCAACCTGTCTTTTATTGCCGTACAGTTCAGCAAGTGTGTGTGTGTGTGTAATTGTAATGTGAAGATTAACGTTATCTATATATAACATTATCTGTAGTCTGCATACATAAGAATATATAATTCATTATAATCTAATATAATGAGTGTTTAACTTTGTTCAGAAGCAGCTGTATATGCTACATATAAATAATGTTTTACATTGACACATGCCATCATGAAAAATTACAATAAGAATACTACTACATACTAAGTGAATGCAGATATGTATGAAGAGGTGTGTAATATAGTTTCTTCTGTGAGTTTACATAAAAACAGTATGTACTAAGTATTATTTTGTTCGCATACGCTATAAAATCATGTCATCATAACAGAATTAACAACTTAAAACACCAAGGACTCCAAGCAGCTCTTCTCAGGAACAAACACCTCCTTCCGCCATCTACAAAACAAAAATAGAAAGTGCGGGCTCCATAGCATAACTCAATTTTAAAGGTTTAATGGTGAACAGATAAAGAAAAAGGATAGGATTCAGGATAGGGTGGTAGGGTGAGAACCCTCACCTTGATAAAGACTTCATGGCAGTCGAAACGTTTGTTTCATTGCTGAATACATTTTCTACACAGAAGACCTTGTGCCTGGATTACTACTTTCTTCATATGATTCCTTTGGGACCTTTCTGGACAGTCTCCTATATTCGTGAGCACCGGCGGTTGTGACATTTTACTACACAGAGTTTACGTGTGCCAAACAGCCACTCTATGTGCCGGAAGCACATTGATTGCTTCATGATATTATATCTTATGAAGTCCTTGGCTTTGATCCCACTCATGATTTTCAGATCCTCTACCAGAAACTTCTTTAAGAGGTTAGAGCTAAATATTACCACTAAATCTGCGTATAAATTTCTGTACATCGATCACCCTAGAATACCAATATTCTACCAGCTCCCTAAGGTACATAAAAGTCTTGTCAATCCGCCGGGACGACCCATTGTGTCTGGTGTGGAGTTGATGACGTCCAGTTTGTCCCAATATATATTTTTTATTTACAGCCCTATGAATTCAAGCTCAGATCTTATCTGAGGGACAGTCTGCATGTCATTGACTCCACTTCCAAAATTTGATTGAAAAGTTTCTACTTGTGGGCCTCCTGTGATGTATCTTCACTCTACACTTGTAGTGAGCATCACAGAGGCCTTGATGCAATTAGGTACTTTTTAGCGCAAGTTAATTCCTTACACTCCACACAAAGAGAGTTCCTCCTCTCCAGTATATTATTTATTCAACAGCACAATTATTTTTTATGTGGGAATGGTTTTTATTTACAGATCTGTGGAACGGCCATGGGCACCAGGTTCACCCCTTGCTATGCTACCCTATATATGGGGTTTTGGAAGCACCTATATGTGTGGGCTAATATCTAGGCTGGGGGTGGGCCTGGTTTTCTATGGCCGTTTCATCATTGATATAATTTTTAATATGGGATGGTGAGGGGGAGGATCTGTCCACCATTTTTTCTACATTTGACATTAATGACATGGGGTTCAAATTTACTTTTGTCATTGACCCTGTCAAGATTGCATTTCTCGATCTAGAACTGTTTACTTATCTGGGTGATTCTAAGAAAACAGTAAAACACATTTTAAAGAAGTTGCAGTGAATAGGTTTTTCTAGTGATCCTGTTTTAGGTCCTACCCTGCTCCCTTTAGCACCAACCATCTACAAACCTGCCAAAAATATTAAAAACATATTGGCACAAAGTAGGTTGAGACCTGTTAAGAATAGTGGTGAACCCAATGCAAGAAATCCTGTTCATGGTTATTCCATCTGCGTCAGAGGACGTTATCTTACATGCAAGCATTTATCATGTAAGGATTTCTTTGTATCACATACTAATCAATCGAGACATGAGGTTAAGGGAACAATAGACTGTCTGTCATCATATGTTGTATACAGCTGCAGCTACGAGTATTCTAACACTGCTTTGAAAAATCTGGGGCATTCTCCCAGTAATGCTGCAACATTTCTGTGACATTTCTGCAGAAAGACTAATTTACCATCTGACTAACACAGCAGGGTTCCCTGGTCGGTTTTAATGGGACTGCCAGGGACCCCCGTTGTGTTAATCCGATGGGCCATTAGTCTGTCTGCATAAATGTCACAGAAATGTTGCAGCATTACTGGGAGATTGCCCCAGATTTTCCAAGGCAAGTGTTAGAATACTCGTGGCTGCACCTGTATATGATTTCAGGTTCCTGCGGTCCACAGTATGTGGGCCCCACCATCCGTGCATTAAGCACGAGATTTTTGGAACATAGAGGTAATGTTGAACACAAAAAGTGTTCCCCGCACTCCAAATGAATACAAAAGAATCAATGATACTTGAAATGCTAATATGTATTAATGAGCAAAAGGGAAGAACATGAATTGACAGTGTGCAAAAAAACCGCAGATCACATAAAATGAACAGGAGGGGGAGGGATGGTGAGGGAAGGGGAAAATGTGACATCACTAAAAAGTGAGGGATATGATAAAGAAATCCCTAACAGGGAAGGAAGTTGGTGCGGTGAAATGCACGGGGCAACGTTTCAGGGTCATTTACCCCTTCTACAGGGCCATTCCCATAGTCACCACAAAGTGGGACTATGGTACTTCCCGACTCCCTCAAAGCAAAATCCTCCCAGTGTTAAAAGAAATGCAAAATAGTGTCCAGGCTGATGAAAGCAGTATTAAATTCAATGAATAATGTCATCTGATATGTACTTAACTAGTGCACTAAATATCTAACAAACCCTTATAGGCTAAGACCCCCAAGAGCAGACAGCACATCAATGAGAATACTATTAATGAAAAACAGTCTTTGCAAGTATTGGCAACAGTCACTACCAATGAGTTTCTAAGGCACAAGCAGGCAACAGTCCTCAGTGTGTGAAGCCCTGTTAAATTTGATATTTGCAAGGGAAGAACCTGTTTTCTGGGAGTAATTCTCACAGGATCCTGCTCCAACAGTCAGTGGGGTGGTGGGGTGGTGTGGCGATAATCGGCTGGTTTAAATGCTCTGCTCCTGGCTACTTGAGCACTTCCTGGTATGTGCATGTTCAATTCTGGGTGCTCCTTTTCCTAAAGCCAGGGCATATCCATTGTCCCTGCCTGAGACAGAGGCCATGTCCGAGTATATCACAGAAAACCTTCAAAAGGTCAGGTGTTGAAAAGTATATTTGTGTGTCGTCAGCATAGAGGTGATAATTAAACCCAAAAGATGTTATTAGGTCACCTAGAGAGAGTGTGTACAGAGAAAAGAGAAGAGGTCCCAGGACAGAGCCCTGGGGTACTGCCACAGAGAGATCAATAGAGGAGGAGGTGTTAGCAGAAGAGACATTGAAAGTACGATGGGAGAGGTAGGTTGAGATCCAGGATAGAGCTTTGTTACGAATACCATGAGTATGGAGAATGTGAAGGAGAAGAGGGTGGCCATCCCTGAGCTCTTCAATAGTCTACAAGGAGCGCCGATTTTCTCCAAACTTGATCTACTGGGTGCTTATATCCTGATTCGCATCCGCAATGGAGACGAGTGGAAGACCGCGTTTAACACCCGCAGCAGTCACTAGGAGTACCTGGTGTTGCCATTTGGGCTGTGCAAAGCCCCTGCAGTCTTCCAAGACTTTATGAACGAGGTCTTTCGTGATCTCTTGAATTCTTTTCTAATTATCTACTTGGATGATATCCTTATCTTTTCCAAAACCCTCGAGGAACACATTCTCCATACCAAGATGGTGATCTCTCGTTTACGGGCCAACAAGCTCTACGCCAAGATGGAGAAGTGTGTCTTCCATCAATCCTCAACTACCTTTTTGGGATATATCGTTTCGGATCAAGGGTTCTCCATGGATCCAGAGAAACTCAATTCTGTACTCGAATGGCCACAACCTAACTCTTTAAAGGCGATTCAGTGTTTCCTCGGCTTCGCAAATTATTAGAGGAAATTTATTGCTGGGTTTTCTACCTTGGTAGCACCTATTACGGCCCTTACCAAGAAAGGGGCCGATCCTTCCTAATGGCCATTGGAGGCCAGCCGGGCCTTTGATTCTCTTAAAAAGGCCTTTGACTCGGGCCCCCATTCTGCGACATCCCGTCCCCACCCTCCCCTTTACCTTGGAAGTTGACGCCTCCAACGTGGGAGCCGGTGCGGTTCTCTCTCAAAGAACTACCCCAAAGATAAACTACACCCCTGTGGGTTTTTTCTAAAAAAAATTCTTCTGCAGAAAGAAATTACGACGTGGGGAACAGGGAGTTGTTGGCCATCAAAATGGCATTACAAGAGTGGAGACACCTTCTGGAGGGTACCAAGGAACCATTCTGATCCTGACAGACAACAAAAATCTTTCTTACATTGACGGTGCTCGCCGTCTTGGGCCTCGTCATGCTCGTTGGGCGTTGTTCTTCTCAAGGTTCAACTTTACCATCTCCTATATTCCTGGGACAAAGAATATCAAAGCAGATGCATTGTCCCGTCAGTTTATGACTGAGGAGAAGTCACAGGAGGTTCCGGAAAGTATTCTCTCCCCCCAATTGTTTATCTCTGCAGCCTCTTTTGATATACTGGATAAGATTTTGGAGTCTCAAACACAGGTCCCCGAAGTTTGCAGCTCCACGTTTTCATCCCACAATTCTTGAATGGGGTCATTCCTCCAGATCTGCTGGATATCCCAGGTTTAAGAGGACTATGGATCTCATTCTGCGAACTTTCTGGTGGCCCAATATGATAAAGGACATTAGAGCTTTCACCTCCTCTTGCCCAGTCTGCGCACAAAATTAATCTGTCCGTCAAAAGCCTTCTGGTCTTCTACAACCTCTCCCAGTCCCAGACCGTCCTTGGAGTCACATTGCCATGGACTTCATCGTGGATCTTCCCCCGTCTAATGGTATGACTACTATTCTTGTAATTGTGGACAGATTGTCCAAGCAAGCTCATTTCGTTCCCCTCAAGGGTCTACCCAATTCCAATACGTAGGCAGATATCTTTGTAAAGGAGATTTTCCGTATTCATGGCGTTCCGTGGTCCATTGTCTCGGATCGGGGTACTCAATTTGTTTCTAAATTCTGGCGTGCATTTTCCCAGAGGTTGGGCATTACCCTTCTGTTTTCCTCAGACTACCACCCCCAAACGAATGGGCAAACTGAACGCATGAACCAGTCCCTTGAACAGTATTTGCATTGTTTTCCTTCCGATTCTCAGGATAATTGGGCTGAGTTGCTCCCTTGGGCAGAATTCGCGATTAACTCTCTAAAAAACGAGCCCACTCAAGAATCACCGTTTTTTGTAAACTACAGATTTCATCCTACCCGTCTTCCCATGCATTCTCCTAGGTCCGGAGTTCCTGCAGCTGATGATAGGGTATCCACCCTACAGGGGTCATGGAGAAGGATTCAAACAGTTTGACAAGAATCTGTGCTAAGACAGAAGAGACAAGCAGATAGGCTTCGTCGGGAGGCCCATAAGTTCGTACCTGGAGATAAGGTCTGGCTTTCTTCTAAAAATATCAAACTGAAGGCCCCAACCCCTAAATTGTCTCCCAGGTTCCTGGGTCCTTTCTCTATTCTGAGACAAATTAATCCTGTGGCCTATCAGCTTCACCTGCCACCCTCTACGAAAATGTCTTCCGTGTTCCATGTCTCACTGTTGAAACCTTTTATCCAAGGCAAATGATTCGCTCATCCTTCGCTTCAGCCTCCTCCCTCCCATTGTACCAGGACAACAGGAGTTCGAGATCCAGTCCATCATTGACTCTCGCATCTCCAGGGCAAACTCCAATTTCTGGTTCACTGGAAGGGATACAGACCTCAGGACCGGTCTTGGGTCTCGCATTCGGATCTTCACGCTCCACCAAAAATTTCCCCTCAAACCTTGGATGGTTCGTCCAGTGTCTGACCCTCGAGGGGGGGTACTGTAAGGATCCGCGCTGCAGGTATACCCGCTTCCAGTGCCTCCTTACCTCTGTTACATGCCTCCCAGGCTCCCTGGCGGCGTACCTCGCTCCTTGCGTCTCCCTCTCCCGCTGCCCCCACACTTCCGGGTCACGCGCGTCACCCCTATGGGCGCGCGCGGACCCAGGCTGCCATTTACTGGCGATGGGCGCCTGATTCCGCCCCCCATGATGCGGCACACACTCAACGCGCTTCCCTGCCTCTCCTCCATCAGGTCCGCCCCCCAGGCTCTTCTCTCCCATCAGGCTCTTCCCCGGGCCGCTCCTCCGCTCCTCCCCTTGATGTGACAGGCCCCAGCTACCCAGGCACCTTTCCCCTATCAGGTCCTCCCTCGGGCCGCTCCTCCATTCCTACCCTTGCTCCGACAGACCCCAGCTTCCCAAACACTTCCCTCCTATCAGGTCTTCCCTCAGACCACTCCTCCGTCCCTCCCCATCCTCTGATAGGTCCCAACCCCCTATTTAGTCTCCCCTCACCATTTCCTCTTTGCTCTGCATAGCTTCTGTACCTTGGTGCTGTCTGCTGTTGCCTGGCCCCTTTTTGTCTTTCAGTCCCTGTTCCTGTCCCTGGATATACTGCTGACCTCCCTGGATATTGACCTTTGGCTTTGGACTTTGTTTATGCTGCTCTCTGGTACCCTTGGAATTGGCGTTGGACTCTTTACCTTGCAGACTTCTATATCCCTTGGACACGGCATACGGACAATCTACTTCGCTGCTCTCTCCACTCCACGACCCAGGCTTACGGACTCTCTACTACCCTGCTCTCTCCAATCCACGACCATTGGCTTACCACTGCTGGAGTTGGCAAGTACGGTACTCTTTCTATTTTGTCACCCGGACCATCTACGCTACTTCCAAACTCCGGCCGTGCCCCCGTTTATTGTTAGGTGTGTGGTATTATCCCTTTCCACCTCAGTCACGGGGTCTCGTCTGGCTTGTGGACAGGCCGAGCGTTACAACATCGTCCCGTTCCACTTTTTTCGAAATGAGAATTATTTTACTTTTTTATATTATTTTATTTATTTATTTTATTTATACTTTAATTACTTTACTTTTCTTAACATATTTTACTAATACATGTAATCATTGTTGTATAACATATCACTGTTACACATTTATAATATGTTTATGATAGTTATCAGGTCACTTCACATGAATTATTCATACACATTATCACACATTCTTATTATAATCATCATCACATCACCTTGTGGTATGAAACGTATGTCGCTCTGGAGTTTTGGTGATTGCCTGAAGATTTATTGAGATTAAATCATACTTTTTCTAAACAGTGTACTGCAAACTTAATGTTTTTGTTTATCTATTAGACTGGTTGGTGTTCTCTGTCTGTCTGCAAGCACCTGAATTTCTGATATGTATTTATTATTTATTATTTTTGTTCTGTGGCTCTTTGTTTGTGTGCACCCAGCGTTATTTTTTTTGTGTGTTTGTATGTATGTTACATAGTTACATAGTACATGAGGTTGAAAAAAGACATAGGTCCATCAAGTTCAACCTATGCTAAATTTAGACAACAGATACTTTATCCTATATCTATACTTACTTATTGATCCAGAGGAAGGCAAACAAAATCCCCATTAAGGGGGAAAATTAATTCCTTCCTAACTCCAAGAATTGGCAATCGGATTAATCCCTGGATCAACATCCTTCCCATGTATACTTATTTGGTATATCCCTGTATACCTTTCCCATCTAAAAAGATGTCCAACCTTTTTTTGAACAAATCTATTGTATCTGCCATCACAGTCTCCATGGGTAATGAATTCCACATTTTAACTGCCCTTACTCTAAAGAACCCTTTCCTTTGTTGCTGGTGAAATTTCCTTTCCTTCAACCCTTAAGGGATGGCCCGAGTCCTTAGTACTGCCCGTGGGATGAATAGTTCTTTTGTAAGCTCCTTGTATTGTCCCCGAATATATTTGTATATAGTTATCATATCCCCTCTTAGACGCCTCTTTTCTAATGTAAATAAATCTAATTTAGCTAGCCTCTCCTCATAAGTTAGAATGTCCATCCCCTTTATTAATTTGGTGGCTCTTCTCTGCACTCTCTCTAATTCCATAATGTCTTTTCTTAGGATTGGTGCCCAAAATTGTACTCCATATTCAAGGTGTGGTCTTACTAGTGCTTTGTAAAGGGGCATAATTATGTTTACTTTCCTTCCATCCATTGCCCGTTTGATGCAAGATAAGATCTTGTTTGTCTTTGCAGCTACTGCATGACATTGGGCACTATTGCTAAGCCTGCAGTCTACAAACACTCCTAAATCCTTCTCCATCAAGGATTCCCCCAATATATCTCCATTTAATTTGTAAGTCGCCTTTTTATTCTTGCATCCCAAATGCATAAACTTACATTAATCTGTATTAACCCTCATTTGCCATTTACCTGCCTACGTTTCCAGTCTCTCCAAGTCCTTCTGAAGAGAAATTACATCCTGCTCTGATTCTATTACCTTATACAATTTAGTATCATCAGCAAAGATGGAGACTTTGCTCTCGATCCCAACCTCAAGGTCATTAATAAACAAGTTAAAAAGCAGGGGTCCCAGTAGCGATCCCTGAGGTACTCCACTCACGACTTTAGCCCAACCTGTAAAAGTTCCATTTATGACAACCCTCTGTTATCTGTCTTTTAACCAGTTTTCAATCAAGGTGCATATATTATTACTGAGTCCAATTTTCTTTATTTTGTACTCCAACCTCTTGTGTGAAACCGTATCAAAAGCCTTTGCAAAATCTAAGTAGACCACATCAACTGCATTTCCCTGGTCTAAATTCCTACATACCTCCTCAAAGAAACAAATAAGGTTAGTTTGGCAAGATCTATCCTTCATAAATCCATGCTGACTATTACTAATCATTTTGTTTTCCATGAGATATTCCTGAATATTATCCCGTATTAAACCTTGAAGTAGTTTCCCCACTAGTGAAGTCAGGTTTACAGGTCTGTAATTCCCCGGTTGTGATCTTGCTCCCTTTGTAAATATAGGCACCACATCTGATTTACGCCAGTCTTGTCTTACTGAGTGGAAATAGAGCTTGAATATTAAATATAATGGTTTGGCTATTACTGATCTTAACTCTTTGAGAACTCTTGGATGTATGCCATCGGGGCCAGGTGCCTTATTTACTTTAATTTTTTCAAGTCGCTTATGAACTTCTTCTTCAGTTAACCAATTGTTCATTAATATGGAGGTTGTGGCTTCCTCCTGCGGCACTACTATTGAACTTGATTCTTCCCTGGTAAACACAGAGGCAAATAATTTGTTTAATACCTCAGCTTTTTCCTAATCTCCAAAAATAATCTGCCTACCCATCTCACACTGAAAGGGTCCTATATTTTCTTTTCTCATTTTTTTGTTATTAAGGTACTTAAAGAACTTTTTAGGGTTGACCTTACTTTCTATTGCAATCCTTTTTCCATTATCCATTTTTGCTAATTTGATTGCCCTTTTGCAATTTTTGTTACATTCCTTATAATTCTGATACGATGTCTCCGTCCCTTCTGACTTAAAGAATCTAAACGCCTCCCTCTTCTTGTCCATTTCCTCCCCTACCTGTTTATTTAGCCACATTGGTTTTGACTTATTTCTTTTATACTTATTACCTAAAGGTATACACTGATAAGTGTGCTTTTCTAACAATGTTTTAAAGACTGCCCATTTATCTTCTACATTTTTCCCTGCAAAAACATCATCCCATTGTATTACAGCTAAACCCCGTTATAACGCGCCTCGTTATACCGCGATTCGGTTATAACGCGGTTTTCCCGTGGCTCCCGTTTTAAAAAAAAAAAAAAAAAAAAAAAAATTTAAAAAAAAAATTTTTTTTTTCATTTTTTTTTTTTGCACACTGCACACACTGCACACACTGCACACACTCACTGCACACACACTGCTCATTGCTCACACTGCCACACTGCACACACACTGCACACTGCACACACACTGCTCATTGCTCACACTGACACACTGCACACACACTGCACACTGCACACACACTGCTCATTGCTCACACTGCACACACTGACACACTGCACACACACTGCACACTGCACACACACTGCTCATTGGACACACTGCACACACACTGCACACTGCACACACACTGCTCATTGGACACACTGCACACACACTGCACACTGCACACACACTGCTCATTGCTCACACTGCACACACTGACACACTGCACACACACTGCTCATTGCTCACACTGACACACTGCACACACACTGCACACTGCACACACACTGCTCATTGCTCACACTGCACACACTGACACACTGCACACACACTGCTCATTGCTCACACTGCACACACTGACACACTGCACACACACTGTACACTGCACACACACTCCTCATTGCTCACACTGCACACACACTCACACACACTTACAGACACTCACAGACACTCACACACACTTACGCACACGCACACACTCACACACACTCCCACGCACACTTACGCACACTTACGCACACTTACGCACACTCACGCACACTCACAGACACTCACACACACTTACACACACTTACACACACTTAGACACTCACAGACACTCACAGACACTCACACACACTTACACACACTTACACACACTTACACACACTTACACACACTTAGACACTCACAGACACTCACAGACACTCACAGACACTCACACACACTTACACACACTTACACACACTTACACACACTTACACACACTTACACACACTTACACACACTTAGACACTCACAGACACTCACACACACTTACACACACTTACACACACTTACACACACTTAGACACTCACACACACTTACACACACTTACACACACACTCAGACACTTACACACACTCACACCCACATACACACACCCATATACACACACACACTTTCTCTCCCATATATACATACACACACACACTCTCTCACTCTACACAGACAGGGGGGTGGGGTCGGAGCAGAGGAAAGGCCGCGACCAGCACCACCACCCGCTCCCCCCCCTCCTCCCGCGCAGGCAGCGGGAGCGCCAGGGACAGCGGTGGGGAGAAGAAACCCCCCGCTACCACCTCCATGCAGGCAGCGGGATCTGAGGTAAGCGGCGACCTGAGGGACATCCCCGCTCCCATCTCCTGCCTCGCGGCCTGTCCCGCGGTGACAGGGGGAAGCGGGGACAGGAGGGACATCCCCGCTCCCATCTCCTGCCCCGCGGCCTGTCCCGCGGTGACAGGGGGAAGCGGGGAGCGGAGGGACATGCCCGCTCCCATCTCCTGTCCCGCGGGATGAATATGCGCTAAAGCGCGGCGGCCATTTTTTTTTCTCGCGACCCCGTTAGTAACGCGGTGGTCTCGGGGTGGACCCCGAGACCCGCGTTATAACGGGGTTTAGCTGTACTACTAAATTAGACCTCAGTTTATTAAAATCTGCCTTTCTAAAGTTTAAGGTCTTTGTTGAACCCAAGAAATCTATTTTTTTATCATTTATTTCAAATGAGACCATGTTATGATCACTGTTACCCAAATGTTCCAGGACTTGAATATTTGTTATTACTTCTACATTGTTTGATAAGACCAAATCAAGTATTGCCCCTCTCCTGGTTGGTTCCTCAATAATTTGGGTCATATAATTGTCTTTAAGCACCCCCAAAAACCTGTTTCCTTTTGTTGTAATGCTAATCTCATTGCCCCAGTCTATGTCTGGATAATTAAAATCCCCCATTATGCAAACATGACCCAGTTTTGATGCCTTTTCCATTTGCAAAAGTATTTTAGCTTCCTCAATCTCACAGATATTTGGTGGTTTATAGCATATTCCCACAAACATTTTCTTAATACTTTTACATCCACAGCTAATTTTTATCCACAAAGTCTCTACATTTTCATCATTCCCTTCATAAACATCATCCCTTATAATAGGTTTTAGATCCGGTTTAACATATAAACATACTCCACCTCCCCTTCTATTTGTTCGATCCTCCCGAAAAAGGGAATAACCCTCTAAATTAAATGTCCAGTCATGAGTTTCATCCCACCATGTTTCAGTAATGCCTATGATATCATACTGCTCCCTTGCAGCTATTAATTCAAGATCCCCCATTTTATCTGTCAGGCTTCTTGCATTAGCAAGCATGCATTTAACTTTTTTTTCACCCTATACTATTATGTTATCTGCTCCTTCCTTTCTGCGCCCACTTGGTTGTCCAACTCGTACTTGCCCCAATTCTACCTCCATACCACCTTGTATCCTCCTCTATTCCATTTAGTTCATTATCTGTTTCATTTCCCTCCCCCCTCCATCCTAGATTAAAATCTCCTCCAACCTTTTTAGCATTCCCCCCCTAGCACAGAAGATCCCTCTTCATTGAGGTGCAATTCGTCCTTAGAATATAGATGACACCTCTCAGAAAAGGAGTCCCAGTGCTCTAAAAACCCAAACCCCTCCTTTATGCATGCATGCATGCATGCATGTATGTATGCATATATGTATGTACTGAGTTAAGTTATGGTGAGTAGAGAAAGTGACAAAAACCCTCCACAGCAAAGCATATAGCAAATGGAAATACAACTGTATGCTCATTTGCATGCCTTAGGCAGGTCTGCAATCCCGCCTTTCACCATTATCACACAGCACACAGCACTTCCACTGAAGCAAGGGATTCTGGGAAATGACATGCAAATGAGCACGCAGTGCCACTTTTTGCTTCAAAAACTATTTTAACATGGTTCTCTATAGGCTTAAGCTTGCTGCATGGTCACAGCTTTGAGCACAGCCGGGGTTAAGATGCATAGCCAGAAAACCATATATATATATATATATATATATATATGTAACCCTGCTTCCCCCCTTCCCCCAGACTCTACGGTGGTGTCTAGGGTCCATGGGGCAGATTACATGCGGTGTGGTGCATACCTGTGAGGAACAGGAGGACCTGAGCTTCCCGCGATGTTGTGGGGGAGCCAGGCCCGTTCTTCTGGGGTGGTAGCCTCCATGATCTCTTAGTGGTGCAGCGTCTCCATCTTCTATACTCCCAGTAATATGGGACAGTACCGGTATAGAAGATCCCCTTGGTCCCAGGGTAGTATTTTCCAAGTCACAAACAATCTTTGATAATAATGAATAGTCTCTTTTATTGACAGAGCAGCCATATCCCAACGATAGTGGCTTCCAGCAGCCGCAACAACAATAGCCAGGACGTGTTATTACGCCACTCGCCTTCCACCCATATAATTCCTCCTCTCCTTCCCTCCAATTCGCTCCTCCGGCAGGATGGTCTGGGCTAGGGCTTCAATACCCCGTGGCCCACCCCCGAGGTTATCCTCGCGGTGGGGCTTGAATTCTTCCCATCACCCCTGGCAGTGGGGTGAGGGCATTGGTCCACCAAGTCTATAATTCTATCAGCTCTATTATAGGAAGCTGATCTCTCCACTCCTCTCTCTCTCTCTTCTCCTCCACTCTGCGCAGGGGAGACCGCGGTCTCCTCCAACTCCTCGGACCGATCCGCAGGATTCTTGTACTCACGGCATACTAACGCACTTGCCTACTCCCGTCATAACTAGAACTCAACTACTAATCAGGAGTCGGCTGCTAAATATATAGCTAGCCCCGCCCTTCGTGATGTCAACTGAACCTCCCCTCTTGGTCACGCCTGCAGCAGAGTCCAGGCCTGCATCTACCACTCAGGATAGGGCTATGAAGGGGGAAAACCCATGATGATTACTGGTGCCTGATCTTAACAGGACTTACCACAGTAGAAGGGAGATAGGTATAGCCTGTGCTGTTTACAGGGGGCTACACTCTCCCTATGGTGGAATCCAATGGTCCCCACTTGGACCTATTTTTAGCAGACCCATCCTGCGACGAACCACCTGGGAAACAGCACACATAACATTGTCACAATACATGGCATAATGAGGTAGTTCAATACAAGTACACCCGGGTACTCCCAACATGGAGAACCCTACAGATAATGCCTAGGATCAGGCTTTCTTACCTGCCATCCATTATGATCCGTGACGGTCACAGCGAACGACTGAACCGGCCCATGCTCAGGCCTGTATGTAACACCGTGCATGTAGATACACCTACCAATGCTCCATATGCCTACTAGCTCACTAATCTTATTCTCATTGTGATACCCCCCTTTACCGAACTTGGTCCAAAGGTTTTCCTGGACTGCCTCCCTGAGCCAACTGTCTCGGTTCTCTTCAATTTCTTTCATGATGGGCTGAGGCACGTAGGGATACTCATACCCGTGCGACTGCCGGTACCTAGCGACTATGGCCCGGTCAGCTCGACTTAGTTTGATGAGGGTGCGGTGCCCTGCTCTGCTTGGCAGTACCCAAAACACAGGCTCTTCTGGAGCTACTTCCTCATACAAAATACTGGGGCCTCGAGGTACAATACGTTTCTGTTCTATCTCCCTAAACCGGTGATTTAACTCATCCTCCATCTCCTGCGGAGTGAAAGAACCAGCCGCCCACCAATGATCTACTACATCGTTCTTAATTAACAAGAACTGTGTACGGTCCATCCCCTCATGATATCTGGTGAACAAAGGCGCCCACCATTTGTCGCGGTGTTCGTACTCTGCGGCCTGACTTGTGCGTTCTACATCAGACTCTACCTGTAATGATACACCGGACGTAACCACATCAGTAGATCACGAGCAATCTCTCCTTCCCTTGGCATTATAATACCTAGTGGGTTCATTTTGTGCACCACTTTGCTGGTAGACCAAGCCTCTACTGGAGTGTGAGACCCACGGGCCCTCCCTCTAGCTGCAGGAGAAAACGGCACAGGGTTAAGCACAGGTACAACACTTGAATACGGTATCTCCCCATCAGACCCTTCTTCACTCAACTCCCAGTCCCGCAAGTCCTTGGAGTATTTGGAGTTTGTACATAACTTATCCCTGGTAGGTCCTGGTGGCACCACTCGTGAAGGGGCAGGGGCAGTGGGGCTATGGGCTGGGCTGGGGGAACATCCAGGGCATTGTCCAGCAAGCGAGTGACACCCCGCCAAAGGAACCGGTGCTTAGAGGCACTCTCCGCCATACTTCGGGTTTCTCAGGAGGGGCCTCGACTCTGTAGGGCAGCCAGGGCAATGGCGGCGTCTGTGCTCCGAGAAGAGAACACTCCTCCAGGACTTTTCTTCCCGGTGGAACTGGAACCGCTGTCGTCAGAATCGCCTGCAGAATCTCCATCCGCTCCGGGGTCACGCACCGGAAGTGCGTTGAGGTCCTTCGGGGGCGGTGGCGGAGCATCCGGTACACGGTCAAACAAGTAGGCCTCAAGACTCTCTTTCTCGTTCGCCGTGAGTGAGGTCTGCGCCTGGCGGGAGTAAGGGGGTGGTGGAGTCTCCTTACCGCTCCGCTGCTTTTTGATGACATCAGGCTCCTCTAGGATCGTCTCAGTCTCCGTCTCCGTTGCACTGGGATTCACCACTGCGGTGGGACTCTTACGGGCCTCCGGCCGCACCAGCGCTCGCCGTCGGCTGGTCTCCGGACTTGTCTGCTCTCTCTGATGCATTTGGGGTGGTTCGCCGGTAGGCGCTTCACCACCGACGTCACGCCAATCTCGTCCTCTGAAGAAATCACAATCGGCTCCTCCGCTGGGGAGTCACCCGGTTCTTCGGCGATACAATCAGTGGGTATAGGCACAAAGGGTTCTTGTGCTGGTACCTCCACTGCGATCGCTTAGTTTAATAGCGAGCGGAGCCTTGGTTCCTCCCGATATGGTATAACGGGGACCCAGGGCAGTCTTTTCTTTACCTTCACCACCTCCGTTAACGTTCCCAGGGAGGCACCCCGCGGGGTTCTGAACAAAGGCCACGGCTCGTTCGGCCAAAGATAAAATACGCCACATTGAGGGCATTGGGCCCTGGTGCTTGGTACCGCTCCCGGTATTCCGCAGTGTACGCACAAACACTGAACTTATTCGTGCTCGGCTACCTCCACTACCAGTAGGCCTCCTGGTAATTGGTAGATGGAAGTACTCATCTCTGACATGGTTCGCTCAGGGTGAGGACAACTCAGTGTTCCAGCTCCTTACTCTTTGAATACCAGACAAAAGTGACGCTCTTCGCTCAGGCTTCCGGTCCCTCCCTTCGCTTGGGAGGACTCTCCTGATTGGCTCTCCTTGGGCCCCTCCCTCTGGTGGAATCCAGAGGCGGGATCTTTTCTTCTTCAGCGTGACGTGGCTGGGCTTTTTGACCATTCACGACACAGGTGGGTGGGCTTTCGACTTTCGCGCCGCTCCGCTCCCCTTGCAATGAATCCGGGTTTGGCGCCAAATTGTTACACATGTCCCGCCACATTCTCCTGATTGTCTCTGTGCACAAAGCACGTGCTTGCTCCAGGCTAGTGGGAACCGCCATTTTAGATCACTGTCCTTGCTCCGCGGAGTGCATGTAGGGATGGCCGCCATTTTGGACGAGTCCTCCAAATGTCCATGTGCCCTATCCTCAATGTCTAACGGGTATCTTGTACCTAAAATACACTGACAACTGGGTGCTCTGTCTGTTTCTCACTAAATTGAGGTGGTTTGTACCCCAGGCTCAGCGGAACTCCTCTCCTCCGTGCACTGTTCTCGATGTTTACCATGCAAGTGTTCTGTGGGGCGTGTGTGTGGGTGATAGCTATGGTACCTCTTTTCTAGGTACGGGGCGTCTCCTGCTTTTGCCACTCATAGCGCGGGCCCTGGGCCATGGTCCCTGTACTGGTTAACAGGCTGACCCCCCCCAGTTGCCTTACGCTACCTGCCTCAAGGGACTCGGTAAGCTCTAACTATTCACCCTTCCTACGCCACCTCCTATGGGCGCCCATCCTTCTCCAATACTTGCTCAGATAGTGCATCTCGCTCTGCCCGTTCCGCCTTGCTATAAGCCGGTCCTGTTCTGACATATATCTCAGCAGCACCTCCAAATGTAACCCTGCTTCCCCCCTTCCCCCAGACTCTACGGTGGTGTCTAGGTTGCATGGGGGCAGATTACGTGCGGTGTGGTGCGTACCTGTGAGGAACAGGAGGGCCTGAGCTTCCCACGATGTTGTGGGGGAGCCAGGACCGGGCTTCTGGGGTGGTTGCCTCCATGATCTCTTAGTGGTGCAGCGCCTCCATCTTCTATACTCCCAGGAATATGGGACAGGACCGGTATAGAAGATCCCTTTGGGTCCCAGGGTAGTATTTTCCAAGTCACACACAGTCTTTGATAATAATGAATAGTCTCTTAGTCTCTTTTATTGACAGAGCAGCAATATCCCAACGATAGTGGCTTCCAGCAGCCGCAACAACAATAGCCAGGACGTGTTATTACGCCACTCGCCTTCCACCCATATAATTCCTCCTCTCCTTCCCTCCAATTCGCTCCTCCAGCAGGATGGTCTGGGCTAGGGCTTCAATACCCTGTGGCCCACCCCGAGGTTATCCTCGCGGTGGGGCTTGAATTCTTCCCATCACCCCTGGCAGTGGGGTGAGGGCATTGGTCCACCAAGTCTATAATTCTATCAGCTCTATTATAGGAAGCTGATCTCTCCACTCCTTTCTCTCTCTCTTCTCCACCACTCTGCGCAGGGGAGACCGCGGTCTCCTCCAACTCCTCGGACCGATCCGCAGGATTCTTGTACTCACGGCATACTAACGCACTTGCCTACTCCCGGCATAACTAGAACTCAACTACTAATCAGGAGTCGGCTGCTAAATATAGAGCTAGCCCCACCCTTCGTGATGTCAACAGAACCTCCCCTCTTGGTCACGCCTGCAGCAGAGTCCAGGCCTGCATCTACCACTCAGGATAGGGCTATGAAGGGGGAAAACACATGATGATTACTGGTGCCTGATCTTAACAGGACTTACCACAGTAGAAGGGGGATAGGTTTAGCCTGTGCTGTTTACAGGGGGCTACACTCTCCCTATGGTGGAATCCAATGGTCCCCACTTGGACCTATTTTTAGCAGACCCATCCTGCGGCGAACGACCTGGGAAACAGCACACATAACATTGTCACAATACATGGCATAATGAGGTAGTTCAATACAAGTACACCCGGGTACTCCCAACATGGAGAACCCTACAGATAATGCCTAGGATCAGGCTTTCTTACCTGCCGTCCATTATGATCCGTGATGGTCAAAACGAACGACTGAACCGGCCCATGCTCAGGCCTGTATGTAACACCGTGCATGTAGATACACCTACCAATGCTCCATATGCGTACTAGCTCACTAATCTTATCCTCATTGTGATACCCCCCTTTACCGAACTTGGTCCAAAGGTATTTCTGGACTGCCTTCCTGAGCCAACTATCTCGGTTCTCTTCAATTTCTTTCATGATGGGCTCAGGCACGTAGGGATACTCATACCCGTGCGACTGCCGGTACCTAGCGACTATGGCCCGGTCAGCTCGACTTAGTTTGATGAGGGTGCGATGCCCTGCCCTGCTTGGCAGTACCCAAAACACAGGCTCTTCTGGAGCTACTTCCTCATACAAAATACTGGGGCCTCGAGGTACAATACATTTCTGTTCTATCTCCCTAAACCAGTGATTTAACTCATCCTCCATCTCCTGCGGAGTGAAAGAACCAGCCGCCCACAAATGATCTACTACATCGTTCTTAATTAACAAGAACTGTGTACGGTCCATCCCCTCGTGATATCCGGTGAACTAAGGCGCCCACCATTTTCGCGGTGTTCGTACTCTGCGGCCTGACTAGTGCGTTCTAAATCAGACTCTACCTGTGATGATACACCGGACCTAACCACATCAGTAGATCGCGAGCAATCTCTCCTTCCCTTGGCATTATAATACCTAGTGGGTTCATTTTGTGCACCACTTTGCTGGTAGACCAAGCCTCTACTGGAGTGTGAGACCCACGGGCCCTCCCTCTAGCTGCAGGAGAAAACGGCACAGGGTTAAGCACAGGTACAACACTTGAATACGGAATCTCCCCATCAGACCCTTCTTCACTCAACTCCCAGTCCCGCAAGTCCTTGGAGTATTTGGAGTTTGTACATAACTTATCCCTGGTAGGTCCTGGTGGCACCACTCATGAAGGGGCAGGGGCAGTGGGGCTATGGGCCGGGCTGGGGGAACGTCCAGGGCATTGTCCAGCAAGCGAGTGACACCCCGCCAAAGGAACCGGTGCTTAGAGGCATTCTCCGCCATACTTCGGGTTTCTCAGGTGGGGCCTCGACTCTGTAGGGCAGCCAGGGCAATGGCGGCGTCTGTGCTCCGAAAGGAGAACACTCCTCCAGGACTTTTCTTCCCGGTGGAACCGGAACCGCTGTCGTCAGGATCGCCTGCAGAATCTCCATCCGCTCCTGGGTCACGCACCGGAAGTGCGTTGAGGTCCTTCGGGGGCGGTGGCGGAGCACCCGGTACACGGTCAAACAAGTAGGCCTCAAGCCTCTCTTTCTCGTTCGCCGTGAGTGAGGTCTGCGCCTGGCGGGAGTAAGGGGGTGGTGGAGTCTCCTTACCGCTCCGCTGCTTTTTGATGACATCAGGCTCCTCTAGGATCGTCTCGGTCTCCGTCTCCGTTGCACTGGGATTCACCACTGCGGTGGGACTCTTACGGGCCTCCGGCCGCACCAGCACTTGCCGTCGGCTGATCTCCGGACTTGTCTGCTCTCTCTTGATGCCTTTGGGTTGGTTCGCCGGTAGGCGCTTCCCCACCGACATCACGCCAATCTCGTCCTCTGAAGAAATCACAATCAGCTCCTCCGCTGGGGAGTCACCCGGTTCTTCGGTGATACAATCAGTGGGTATAGGTACAAAGGGTTCTTGTGCTGGTACCTCCACTGCGATCGCGCTCTTCTTTGTTGCCCGCTCGCTTAGTTTAATAGCGAGCGGAGCCTTGGTTCCTCCAGATATGGTTTAACGGGGACCCAGAGCAGTCTTTTCTTTACCTTCCGCCACCTCCGTTAACGTTCCCAGGGAGGCACCCCGCGGGGTTCTGAACAAAGGCCACGGCTCTTTCGGCCAAAGATAAAATACGCCACATTGAGGGCATCGGGCCCTGGTGCTTGGTACCGCTCCCGGTATTCCGCAGTGGACGCACAAACACTGAACGTATTCGTGCTCGGCTACCTCCACTACCAGTAGGCCTCCTGGTAATTGGTAGATGGAAGTACTCATCTCTGACATGGTTCGCTCAGGGTGAGGACAACTCAGTGTTCCAGCTCCTTACTCCTTGAATACCAGACAAAAGTGACGCTCTTCGCTCAGGCTTCCGGTCCCTCCCTTCGCTGGGGAGGACTCTCCTGATTGGCTCTCCTTGGGCCCCTCCCTCTGGTGGAATCCAGAGGCGGGATCTTTTCTTCTTCAGCGTGACGTGGCCGGGCTTTTTGACCATTCACGACACAGGTGGGTGGGCTTTCGACTTTCGCGCCGCTCCGCTCCCCTTGAAATGAATCCGGGTTTGGCGCCAAATTGTTACACATGTCCCGCCACATTCTCCTGATTGTCTCTGTGCACAAAGCATGTGCTTGCTCCAGGCTTAGTGGGAACCGCCATTTTAGATCACTGTCCTTGCTCCGCGGAGTGCATGTAGGGATGGCCGCCATTTTGGACGAGTCCTCCAAATGTCCATGTGCCCTATCCTCAATGTCTAACGGGTATCTCATACCTAAAATACACTGACTGACTGTCAACTGGGTGCTCTGCATTCTGTTTCTCACTAAATTGAGGTGGTTTGTACCCCAGGCTCAGCGGAACTCCTCTCCTCCATGCACTGTACTCGATGTTTACCATGCAAGTGTTCTGTGGGACGTGTGTGAGGGTGATAGCTATGGTACCTCTTTTCTAGGTACGGGGCGTCTCCTGCTTTTGGCCACTCATAGCGTGGGCCCTGGGCCATGGTCCCTGGACTGGTTAATAGGCTGACCCCTCCCAGTTGCCTCATGCTACCTGCCTCAAGGGACTCGGTAAGCTCTAATTATTCACCCTTCCTATGCCACCTCCTATGGGCGCCCATCCTTCTCCAACACTTGCTCAGATAGTGCATCTCGCTCTGCCCGTTCCGCCTTGCTATAAGCTGGTCCTGTTCTGACATATATCTCAGCAGCACCTCCAAATGTAACCCTGCTTCCCCCCTTCCCCCAGACTCTACGGTGGTGTCTAGGTTGCATGGGGGCAGATTACATGCGGTGTGGTGCGTACCTGTGAGGAACAGGAGGGCCTGAGCTTCCCACGATGTTGTGGGGGAGCCAGGACCGGGCTTTTGGGGTGGTAGCCTCCATGATCTCTTAGTGGTGCAGCGCCTCCATCTTCTATACTCCCAGGAATATGGGACAGGACCGGTATTGTAGAACCCCTTGGGTCCCAGGGTAGTACTTTCCAAGTCACACACAGTCTTTGATAATAATGAATAATCTCTTTTATTGACAGAGCAGCAATATCCCAACGATAGTGGCTTCCAGCAGCCGCAACAACAATAGCCAGGACGGGTTATTACGCCACTCGACTTCCACCCATATAATTCCTCCTCTCCTTCCCTCCAAGTCGCTCCTCCAGCAGGATGGTCTGGGCTAGGGCTTCAATACCCCGTGGCCCACCCCCGATGTTATCCTCACGGTGGGGCTTGAATTCTTCCCATCACCCCTGGCAGTGGGGTGAGGGCATTGGTCCACCAAGTCTATAATTCTATCAGCTCTACTATAGGAAGCTGATCTCTTCACTCCTCTTTCTCTTCTCCTCCACTCTGCGCAGGGGAGACCGCGGTCTCCTCCAACTCCTCGGACCGATCCGCAGGATTCTTGTACTCACGGCATACTAACGGACTTGCCTACTCCCGGCATAACTAGAACTCAACTACTAATCAGGAGTCGGCTGCTACATATAGAGATAGCCCCGCCCTTCGTGATGTCAACAGAACCTCCCCTCTTGCTCACGCCTGCAGCAGAGTCCAGGCCTGCATCTACCACTCAGGATAGGGCTATGAAGGGGGAAAACCCATGATGATTACTGGTGCCTGATCTTAACAGGACTTACCACAGTAGAAGGGAGATAGGTATAGCCTGTGCTGTTTACAGGGGGCTACATATATACGGTTCACATTGACCTATAGTCCAAGTAAGGTTGTTTTTCTTGACACAGAAGTATATCTAACTGAAGGAGTACTTCGGACGAGGATACATCAGAAAGATACTGATAAGAATTCACTCCTCCTGGCAACCAGCCATCATCCAATACCTCTTAAGAAAGGGTTACCTTACTCCCAGTTTCTTAGAGTGTGCCGGATTACTAGTGATAGTGGTGAGCGTGATCAAGCCCTTGTGAAAATGTATAAACGCTTTGAGGAGAGGGGATATGAATGTAAGGACCTTGATGCAGCACTTAAGAGAGCCAATGATGTCCCCAGAGAACAGCTCCTGCTGCCCTCTTCGAATGCACAGAAGCAAGATAGCTTCCATTTCACTAGTACATTTAGTACTGCATCAAGAATGATTAAGATGTCGATCCAACAACACTGGAATATATTGGCAAATGATGCCACCATTGGCAAGAATTTTGAGCGTCCCCCACTATTTTGCTACAGAAGAGGGCGAAATATCGGCGATACATTAACTAGGGCAGACCCGGTGGAAAAATATGGTAAACCTACAACTTGGCTGAGTAAGGAAAAAGGTGTCTTTAAATGCCATGGATGCACCAACTGCCAATACCTTATTCTTGGCACGCAGTATTCACATCCCCATAGTGGCAAAACACGCCTTATTCAGGACTATATGAACTGTGAAAGTAGATATGTTGTCTACTTTATCCGGTGCCCTTGCGGACTTTTTTATGTCGGTAAAATGATGCGCATGCTAAAGGAGCGGATTAGTCTGCATAGATCATCTATTAGGAAGGTATTGGCCGACAACACTGGATTGGAGGACCATAAATTGCAACCAGTTGCGAGGCACTTTAAAAACTTTAAGCATAGCCTTGCAACGCTGAGGTGCATGCCTATTATGCAAGCGCACACGTCCATTCGTGGTGGTGACAGAGGAAAATTATTACTGCAATTGGAAACAAGGCTCATCTATGAACTTGATACTATGGCACCCAGAGGACTTAATGAGGATTTTAAACTGGGTTGCTTTTTGTAGCAACAGTAGTATCACTTTAGGGAGAAACATTTATGAGTTAAAGTTGGGGATCCCACTGCCATGTGTCACCTCTGTGTAGTTAGAATTATCCGTTTCTGTATTCATCTTTGGGCTTATTTTTGCCTTATTATGTGACCCCATTTTTGCTCCTTAGCACCCATTCCCCTCCTCCCCCCTTTCCTCCCCTTCCCCTCCTCCCCCTTTCCCCTCCTTCCCCCCCTTTCCCTCCCTCCATCTTCCCCTTTTGAATAGTGCAGCTTATCTATACTCAGTGTCAGTGTATAGAGCTGCCACGTTTTACTCTGTGTCAGCGTATAGAGCAGTCAGGTTATACTCTGTCAGTGTATAGTTCAGGATATACTCAGTGTCAGTGTATAGCACAGATTAAACTCTGTCAGTTTATACAGTACTATGAGACTGCACTATACACTGACACTGAGTATAACCAGACTGTATTTGTGCCACGCTAGGTAACCTTTGCAGTGCGCCACACTTTTTGTGGTGCATTATTCATGCACCAGCACCAAGTCAAAATGCTTTACCTCAGGCAAAATCCTGGCTACGCCCTGCTGATTGGCCAGATTGGCATTTTAGACATCCATGATTTTCTCCACCAGAATGTCATTTTCTTGATATGAAAATGTAACATGCCTCATTTGCACCTCATTATGCTATCCCCTTCTCCACTCATCATGCACTCCACTCAGTGCCCTCTCTCTCCTCTCTGCCTCTCCTCTCCTTCTACTCCTCCACTCAACTTCTACTAACTCTACTCAATCAACTTATCTGCTCCTCCTCACTCCCTCCATTTCTCTACTCCCCACTCCCTTCACTTAGTCTCTCCTCCACACTCCTAATGCGCCTTCTTCTTTTTTCTCCTCCCTCTCCCTTAGCAATCACACACACTCACTTATACACTATCAACCAACAAAGACATGACCAATCAACAAACAATTCCAAAACTTTACAAAATCATATTATCACAGAAGAACACACACAAACAAAAATGTAATCCACTCGTGCTCTCAACTAAAAAAATCACTGCCAGAGTATATAAATCATGCAAAGTTTCCCAAAGAAAAGTTGGGCACAGTGGATTTATGTTATGAAGTATTTAATGAGCCACAGTGATCTACTCATTAAATACTTCATAACATAAATCTGTAGTGCCAAACTTGTCTTTTGAATACTTAACATAACCCAGACCACATGTGCAATTCACTAAGTATACACAATTGTTTTTTCAAAGAAAGAAATTGACCTATATAAACTATCCATTTTATTGAACACATATTTTACTTCTTCCATATGGCTGCAAATGCTACCTGACTTGAAGGGTCTCTAATGAAAACAAAGAATATCAAGTTTCTTAGTAAACATAGGGACAGCAAACAGATTTCTGATGGATGACCTTAGGGGTAAGTGCTGGATTGTGTTTGAAATAATCAGCTGTCCAGGTAATTGGGTCTTTACTGAGTTTTTGAAAGAAAAATGCACAATAAATAAATTGCAATAATAATTATACATACCAGTATTTGTGTTATATAGTGTTGTCATTGCACGCACCACTGTACGTAGAAATGTTCAGGTACAGTGAGACAGACTTCTGAAAACATAAATTCTAATGTTAGTGCCTAAGTCACAGGGAATTGAAGTGACTTGCCCAAGGTCAAAGAAGAGCTGGCACTAGGATTTGAGCTGGGTTTACCTGCTTCAAAAGCAATGACATTAAATAAATGGTCGGCTTTCAGATAGGCACAGTAAAGAGTGCATAGTCAAAGTGTAAGGGTAAACAGCATCTGGAACTGTACACAGTTTCATGTTTATGGAGGTCACCATGGATCAAGGGGCATTAATATATTCCCATACATAACACTGTCCTTTTCAGTAATTTGCAGTTGTTGAATAACATGCCTTTTGATTTGAAAACCCAGGATGATCTCATGCTATTTTTATCACAACACCAGGCATAAAATGAGAATTAAAATTTTGACCTAAAAGAGAAGTCTACATAGAGGATATGGTCTTCTATAATATTAATTTTCTAAATAGTCTTTCATGCAAAATTGTCCTAAAACCTTTTGGAAGCAAAAAAAGCGTTGTTGAAAGAAATCTTTTTTGCTTGTTAGCTGGAGCTGAGTTTTTTTATTCTGTACCGTACAACTTTTGCATCATAGACTCTTCGATATCTAGGATATCTGTCTCATCACAATTATAACTGTGTACTCATAACGATGAAAACATTTTAGAGTAGGCCAAGAAATGTTGTATTATTGTCAAACAACCCGAGCAGAGAAGAAATATTGCGGCCAGGACTGAAATTGGTCTTTAATTTTAAGCCATTAGTAAAAATAAGAATGATTGTGTCAATGTATACAGTAACTACTAGAAACAATAGCATACAATATTTAATAAACTACACGTTTTGCAATAATTATAGCACTGAAGTTAGAAGCATTGATTCAAGTTTATAAGGATTGCATTGGTTATTTAACTTAAAGGAGACGTATCGTTCCTAAATCTGAAGTTTAAAAGAGATAACTTGAAAGTGAAGTGTCCTTTTTGAGTAAATCAGTTGTTGTGATCCTATCACATTAGATGTACTAAAGTGGTTTCTTAACAATCTAAGTCTTTTTATGAATAACAATGTTGCAACTGTTCTGTTACCTGATACAAAAACGGTATTCCTTTTAAGGCCTAGGACATAGTACATTCAGCGTTGCTGAGGCAGGCTGATCCGCGCTGAATAGATGCACAAAGCCCCTGCATCTGTAATCAGCGCGGCTATAGTTTCTCCCTCGCATGCGCGCTGATGCCTGCGGAGGCTGAGAAACTTGGAACAGACACCCAAGTTTGAAATTTGCTGCTCGGGGAAGCGGAGGAGCGGTCACGTGACCGCTCCCGTCCAATGGGAGCGGGGGACTAGACCCGCCTCCCGCTCCGCCTCCCGCTCCGCCTCCTGGCTCACCTCCGCTCCTCCCCTGACCCACCTCCGCCCCGCCCCCTGAGCGCGCTCACTGCCTCGCCTGCAAGGACAGGAAAAGCATAATTTTCAGCAGGCGAGGCAGAGCAAGAGCCCGCCTCAGCGAGCTTCAAGGCCACTATGTCCCAGGCCTACGACAGATGCGTTCCATTTAGATAAATAGATAAGAAACATTCTTAATAATCATGCAGAAATTTGCGGTTTTGTTTTGTTCAAATAATGTTCTAAATATTAACTCCTAAAACACGTTTTTTTTTTTTAAATCAATGTATCCATCTGTTCATTGATTTCTTGTGAAATATATTTTTTCTTATTATGGGGAAGGCTGTTTTTTCCTATGGATTTCATTTTGAAATGTAGCAAATTATTCTGTGGTGCCACTGATCAGAATGAAAGGGAAGATTTGCTGACCCGATGTCTCCTTACACTACACTGCTCTAAAATAGTTTCTCATTTGCTGAGCAGAATGTGATGGTAGAATATGTGAGTATGAGTGTCCAGTTTGGCAATCATTCATGTCTTCATGAAAGGATGTATTTTCTCCATTGTGTAGACATCACTTCTTTGAGATTGGTGCCATAAAGAAGAATACAATCTTTTATGAAATTTGAGCGGCTATTAGAGAACAATAAAGGAATGAGCATGACGGCAATCATTAATGAGAGGACGCAAAATCAAGTAACAGAAAACTGAAACTAACAAAATAAAAATAGTGTTCCCTATACAAAATAAATGTATACTTAGCAGTGTCTTTTACTTCTTTAATGCTGTTATGGTAGATAAATCGTTGCTAACATACATTCATTGTGGGGGTTTTTTCTTCAGCTTTGATACCTCTTCCGTTGTTGCCTTGGTAACACTGAAAGTCCCAGTATCATAGTGCAACGCATCAATATGTATTTGACTCCTACCCTTACTGAGGTGGGAGAATTTTTAACTCCATTTTCTTTTATAGCCATGCTAGCCATATCAGTCTTCGATCCTAAACATAGTAAACTATAGTTATTCCTTCTTTTATTGGCATAGAGGATGACAAAAGACATATAAGAAGGACTAGTGATATAGAAAAAAAATGCCCGAAGGTCATAAGACACCTTTCCAGCACCAGAAGTAACCTTACAGTCCATTCACAGGAAGGTGTTCTGTGGCATATGTTCAATTTAATGTGTCTACCCTTAATAGCTAGTGTGTGGTTTAAAACTAATGTTGTTTTTTTAAGATTATAAAGAACATTGAAAAGTACATCTTCTAATCATATTGCAATTAAAACAACATAGTTGTAAGACAGTAAGAGCTGATGATGCTTAAAAGAAAGATTAACACAGGAAAAAGTGGAAAATAAAAAGCACAGGATTATAATAAAACATGAATAAAAATGGAAAATCCCCAATGCTGAACTTTTGGAAATAATTATATTGTGAAATTCTGCAGAACCACAACCCTCTCTAACAGCATATATTAAGACAAAACAAAAGAAGGGCATACTTCCATAGTGTGATCCAGTTTATATGAAAATAAAACAGATTCAGTAATATTATGAGCGTATACCATTAAGGGACCTTTTTCTGAAGCACTGGTCCATCTGGATCACGTGCTATTCAGTTGTTTATATAGTAAATGCACTCACATTATATAAATTATTTAAAAGCTTAAATGCCAGTAAGAAGGAAATCAGTGGACTTCTCTTCTTAACCGTTCAGGTAAATATCAGATTCGACTCCACCCCTTCTTTCATCACGTGCTCCTTGTGATGTGATGTCAGCTGTCCTCTCAACCTGTGTCAGCTGCTCACTATGTGTTTCGTCACTCTTGGCGACATCTTCAGGGAAGATGCAACATGGTTGACGACGTTAATTGTTCCTCTGAACTGGATTTTGTAGCTCAGTCTCAATTGCTCAAGGAGAGGTTCCTCTCCAAAGGGCACGATTGTGCCTTGGTTGAGGAATCTTTTCTAAGAGCCACTGGGTCAGATCGTAAGGATCTTCTTTTGGCCTCCAAAACTAAATGGATATGTAGAGGCTCCTTCAAAAATCACGTTATGGATGGACTTACTGTCTTTTCCCCTAAATTCAGTGGGTCCTCTCGTTCTATGGAGGCCATAATTAAGAGACACTGGTCTGTCCTTTTAGGAGATCCGGTGTTAACTGATAATTTGGAATCCAAGCCCACTATTATTTACAGAAAAGCTAATAGTGTTAAGAATGTTTTGGCCCTCACCAAAATCCGTATAGAATCTCAATCATTTTTGAGACCATCAGGGAATTTTAAATGTGGTAGAGGGAGGTGCATCACATGCACCTTTATGAGTTGTAGGAAATATTTTTTCCCCTCTGTACCAGGCAGTCTTCCCTTTAAATTAAAGGGTTTTGATAACTGCATTACCACTCATGTGGTGTATCTTTTGAAACGTGGCTGCGGCCTTCATTATGTTGGCAGGACCACAAGGCCATTAAGCGCCCGTTTTTGGAACAGAGAAGGAATATCATCAATGGGGTCGCTAACCACTATGTTTCCAAACATTTCATGCTGGTTAAAAGCAAGTCACCTGACAGCCTACGGATTATGGGTTTGGAGGTTATTCCTCCTCCTGTACTAGCTGGAGATCGGTTTAAACTCCTTTCTAGAAGGGAAAGTTTTTGGATATTCAAACTTAATTGTTTGGTTCCTTTTGGTTTGAATGAAAACCTTGACATCAGTACCATTGTATAGATGTCGGGTTCTTTATTCCGCTAGCTCTCCATTTTGGTTTACATTTTAGTTTTTTAGTGTCCTTGGTTCTAGCTACCCACAGCTTATTTCGTTTTTTAATATTATCAGTACCATATTATTTAGGTATTTTTTTATTATTTATGATTTTAGTTATTTTATATTCACACTTTACTGCATGTTATATATAACGGAAATAGTCATGTTAGTCCAGTTGCGATAGTGCAGAATAAATGAGTTCTTCAGTATTAGGTGATACCTTTTATATTTGGGCTAACAATTTATGTCATAGGACAAGCTTTCGAGAGTTCTCCTCTCTTCCTAAGGTCAGCAATCCTGGTTTGCAAAGGAATCTATGGCTAAAACAGAGGTTTGGAAAGCAGAAAAAAGCAGAGATATAGATAAGGGTGGGTGACAAAGGGATGTTTGAAGAAATTGTAAGGGTAATAAAACAGTGACAAGTAACAGCATGGAGGGGAAAGGAGATGCTGTTGGGGGGGGTTGTGGATAAGAACAATGGCAGAGAGGCAGGCAGGATAATTACAAACAATTGTGATAGTGTGTGAGAAACCCCATATCCGCATTAAGTCCTCTTGTTTTGGTGTCAAAGACTCTTATCATTCAGAGTTCAAATGTTTTCCGTTCTTGCGTGTGTTTAAACATTCCATTGATGATTTTGATTTTTAAATCATTTATGGAATGATCTGTTCTGAGAAATGATGTCCCACTGGTGAGCAGTATCTTCTTTCTTCGTGGTGGAGTATAAAGTGTCTGTGCATATTCATTCTTCCTTGAAGTTTTGGGCTAGTTTCCCCAATGTTGTATCCTTGGTCACATTTGTTGCATTGAATCATATAAACCACATTCTTGGATGTGCAGCAGTTTGATCCTTTAACATTGCATATTATTATTAAAAACAAAAAAATGAAAGCGCCCGATCCTAGTGCAATATGTAAAAAAATACCATTTAATATTCCCAATAAAAAGTCCAACAATGTAAAACTCACAAAGAAAATAGCATAAAGAGCATATTATGAGTAATACTCATGCACCAAACGCTGGACTACGCTGCTCTGCTCGCACGCCTCTCTCTCGTGTGTACTCCTGGCACCTCTGAGCCACCATCCAGGAGGAACTCAGGGAGCGCACAACCTCTTTTGGTGTCCTCCGGAAACAAACCACATGTACAATGGGTGCCGGGCCCGGTTCAACAGAGCAGGAACCATAGGAAAACTGATTCCAATGACATTTTGGACCTTAAGATCTATTTCCAGAGATTGGAAAAACTACTTATCCATAAGACCAGAGTATGGTGGGACATTGTCTCACTTGAAAATGATCTGAAAGATAAAAGGATCCCCAGAGGTTTGAGGGTCAAGAAATCCCCAACCTTTGGATTCCAAGATAAGATTTTTGAATATCAATGGATAGATGTCCTCAATAATTGCTCATCCAGATTAATGGATCTTATTGTACAACAAAAGATCAAAGAGCAGGAACCAATGGATAAACAGATGAAGGAATTACAAGACAAATTAGTCAAGTTCAAAGACATGGACGGCTTCAGGAACTTTGACAAGATTCTATGTAAAACAAAGGAGGATTTTGAACGTGAAGTAATGATAAAAAAACAAAACAAATATGATCGTGATCGTATTGACTACGAAAGGAACCAGGTATACAGCTGGCAGAGGATTACCCCTGTCTTTGATCGCTCCTTCCGTAGCCCAACAGGGAATACATCACGTAAATCAACCCCAAAAAAATAAATTCTGAAATCAACAACTCCAGAATATCAGAGTGGTGAATCAAAAATTTCTGACGTAGAGACTACATCACATTCGGTCTCCTTCTTTGATGCAGAAAACAGATCAAGCTATCAGACACGGAGCAGCGTCAATCGGACAAGAGATGAGGAACGGGATCAAGATGGAACCAATGCCAGAGGGAATTCCCCCCAGGGAGATCCACAGACCCTTATCAGAGTCAGCAGCAGTCAAAAAATTACTCAGTATTCAGGAAAAATGAAAAGGAACCACCAGGGGGAAAAGGAAGAAATGGAGAAAAGAGAGTCAGCAAGAGGAAGAAAAACTTCTAGGGACGGTGGACAATGTTATCAACATCTCAGTGATTGAATTATCTGCCTCTGAATTATCCCTCTTGAACAAGGGGTTGAAGTATGCACCCACCATGGACATAGATCTTTTTGGTACAGCGATTGATGTCCATAAATTTGTAAGAAAACTTACCCTGAAGAAATTCTTCCATGCCCCACATAAATCACCTGAGGGCTCTATGATTGTGGATGGTAATGTAAATGTGAATGACAATACTGGTGATCTGATTGGTTTAATTCCCCCCACTGGAGTCCCTCCACCTTCCTCGTCAGAGACCCTTGTATCCTTCAGGGACTATTGTACTCTCAAGGATTTAGAGGATCTCTGGGAGGAACAGGGGGGGGCATTGGAATACACACAATCACAGACATTGAGTCAATGGAAATCCAGACTAAAGGAACAGTCTATATTTTATCCCACATTTATTAATGGTCCCTTTCTTCCTATGTTTGAAACCTTGGTGGTCAGAGACCTCAGGTTGTTGACCCAGGGGTTCTCTTTCTCAAGTGGAAGTCATGAAAATTTGAGTTATGAGGAAAAATCAGCTATTAAGTCGCTGCAGGATAATAAATTACTAGTCATAAAGAATGCAGACAAGGGAGGGGCTGTGGTGGTTCAGAGTAGGACTGACTAAATCAGGGAGGCTTTCTGCCAACTTGGAGATGGGTCCTCCTACTCTGAGCTACCACGGGACCCAACCAATGAGTATATGAGGGAGCTCTTGGAACTCATAGACTTGGGGTCAACCACACTGGTTCTCTCTGAAGCAGAGATCGGCTTTATAGTCAATCCCCACCCTGTTATCCCCATATTTCACCATCTCCCAAAGATCCATAAGACATTGGTCGACCCTCCTGGTCGGCCAATTGTCTCTAGTATTGGATCTTTGGGAGATGGTCTGTCCTGTTATGTCAATGCCTATTTGCAACCCTTTGTCCGGTCCCTCCCATCTTTTCTCCTTGATTCAGGGGATTTGTCAACCAAATTACAGGATGTCATGTGGAATACGAACTGTATATGGGTGACCATGGACGTGGTGTCCCTGTATTCGATTATTAGGCAGACAGATGCCCTCCTAGATCGGTGAATACAGGGATACCTAAAGGTCAGCTCCTTAGACTGAGGAGGAACTGCTCTACTATGAGCAGTTTCCTCGATCAGTCCGAAAGGCTGATTTCTTGCTTTGTTTAGAGAGGCTATAATCGTGAGACTTTGATGTCCACCCTTGAGGAGGTGAAACTGGTAGATAGGAGTTCACTCCTTCCAGTGCCCTCTTCACGGAGCGAGAATGTTGCGAGTGGACTTGTTAGTAATAAGAAAAAGAAACAATTCAATAGATCACAGAGGCATGAGGTAGTTGATACAGGTGGTCCACTATTTGTCACACAATTTAATAAAGCCAGTGGCCAAGTTTAAAAAAAAATTGCAAAAGCACTGGGGACTACTGAGTTTGGATCCCATACTTAGAGAGATAACGGGTGATGGTTTAAAAGTAGTTTATCAGAGAGCCAAAACATTAGCTGCATATGTCTCCCCTAGTGTTATATCTACATCTAGGGACACCAGAGAGACATTTGTAACGAAGGGCTCATATAGATGCAATAAGTGCAATATGTATAAGTTCATGAGTCCCTCCAGTTATATTGCCTCCCACAACCCAAGTAAGAAATTTAAGATTAATAACTTTATTAACTGTGATGCTACCCATGTAGTTTACATGATTACATGTGGATGTGGGATGCGATATATTGGAAGAACTATGAAACCACTAAAGGTGAGGATGCAGGAACACTATAGGTTAATTAAAAAGAAAGATTTTCAACATCCTGTCCCCAAACATTTCTCCATGTGCGAAAGGGGAGGGCCAGAGAACTTCACTTTTGTAGGAGTGGAACATATTCTTAAACATGAAAGAGGAGATAATATTATTAATACATTGGATCGTAGAGAATCTTTCTGGATTTTTACCTTGAAAACACGGGTTCCGAATGGAATTAATGTGGATTGGAGCCTTAATCATTTTTTGAAATAAACTGTTATGTGGCCCCTATCCACTATTTCCTTCACTATCCCTATAAAATTATGTACTGTAATTATGAGGATTGTCATTTTCCATAATAGGGTTGTATGCCTGAATATACTTATTGGACATCCAACTCCATATTTTATTATGGGTCTAGTTTTGTGTGTATCTTATGAGATGATTACATTTGGAAACATCTATCAACATGTAGTTTTGTTGCTACTGTATCGTGTATGGACAGATGTATATAGCCTTTTTTTCACTGCTGACTAATTACTTATATATACAGATATTCATCAAGATACTATAGGTCATTTATTTATTTCGATTATAGCCGTATGCATATCTTATGGTTAATATCTGAAGCTTGATACAGCAAGTTCACAAAGTTCACTATATTTATTGAATGATTAAATATGTAGACATTTGATATAATATAAAGAAATATATACACCACATGAGTCACCTGTAACAAGGGAGAGTATTCACTGATTTTATTTTTGTCATTAATATGCACAACTTTTCACATTTAAGAAGTGTTTTATTAACTTGTTTTTTTCTTTCTTTCTTCTTTCTTTTTTCTTCTATTTTTCATTTTGTAACAGAGACATTTGACAAGACAGAGAATGCATGGTACCCTGATGTGATGTTCATATACAGGCATACCCCGCATTAACGTACGCAATGGGACCGGAGCATGTATGTAAAGCGAGAATGTACTTAAATTGAAGCACTGCCTTTTCCCCACTTATCGATGCATGTACTGTACTGCAATCATCATATACGTGCATAACTGATATAAATAACGCATTTGTAACGGGCTCTATAGTCTCCCCGCTTGCGCACAGCTTCGGTACAGGTAGGGAGTTGGTATTGCTGTTCAGGACGTGCTGACAGGCGCATGCGTGAGCTGCCGTTTGCCAATTGAGCGAGATGTACTTACTCGCGAGTGTACTTAAAGTGAGTGTCCCTAAACCGGGTTATGCCTGTATAGATTATGTAATTCCCCCTTCCCAGCTCTTCACTCAATGCGTGGTTGTCTAATCTTTATCTTGTTTTCATGGGTTTATGATTCACATGATGACCTGATAGATAGAGAATTATTTGTTATTCGGTTGTGGTGCGGATGTAGAGGGGCGGCATTAATGGGAGAGAGTTTAATTATATGCAACCGATCAATGTGTTGCAGCTGTTGTATTCACCACTTATTGGTTGATGGTACCGGCATCACATGGGGGGCGGTGTGCACAGTGTTTCCATTCCCTCCCCTTTAATGCCCGATCATTACACTGTGTCTCTGTGCGTATCGTAGTACCCGCGCATGCGCCTCTTGCCAGGTTGGGGTGGGCCGTGCTTGGAGACAGGACGCATATGACGGCAGCCTCTGTTGCTAGGCAGAGGGTGGCCGCCAGGCATCCTGGCTACGCAGGTATCACTCTGCCCCTTACTGACAGACGGGCTCACGGGATTTTTTGCAGCCAGAGACCCAGTGCATTATGGGTAAGACTTTGATTTTTGGCGTGAATTTCTCTGTCAATAGGTTGTGTATAAATTGTTTGTGTTTTTAACATCAGGGAACTCCTTGCTAAAGTGCCAAAAGCACGAAACGCGTAGGAGGGCTGTACTCTTACCGTTTTTTTAAATGCAGCTTAAATAAACATATTTTTTATTTGTCACATGACCTGGTCTTGTTGCTGTGCACCATATACTATATTTTTTCATATTCCTGGATTCTGAACGTGGTCGCACGCTTGAGGACCTGAAGGGGACCAACAGTGAGTACTCATGTTTTATGGAATGCCCTAAGGAGAGGTGAATGGATGAGATTCTCACCAAGGGATTAATGTGTTAATTCATGTGACATTGGAATTTGAGCACTACTTCTTCAATTATGATATGTCCCCTGTATGGCTACCTCTGTATATACTATGGATGCAAAAGGTCATAGCATTTGAGCTCCTACAAAACCCTATATATATTCCGCACAAATCATAAAGGTAAACGAGGGCACTAAGTTAGTGAGGGTCCCCCAGTATATGCCTAGGTACCACAGAATCAGTATAGAGGTTCTGGGGGGTTTATCCAACTATATACTGTATTACGTTGTGAGAGGTTTTATGAAAGGAAAGAGATACAGTCCTGATAGTGTGCCTTAGCATTTTTTGGTTCTAAAGAAAATTAGGTTTCCTTAAGGGAAGGAGCTACAGCTCCGAGATTGAAGCTAAGCATCTTTTTATTTCACTGTGGGACAGAAGAAAAATGGGAAATATTTTATGTTTCATAAAATGTTTAATAGCCAATGTGGCTATAAGGTTTTTACAGTCTAAGTCAAGGTTACAGTGTGTGAGGGATATGGCTAGTGGCAAAAAAAGAATATAATTCCATTCTACCCCTCATAGCCCAAAAGACTTAGACAAGGTAAAAGTATAAAGGTATATTTTTATTAAACTAAGGTTTGTAAATGTATTATAATTATAAGCTGGGACTTTTAAAGACAGTACTCTGCGAAGAGGAGGTATTGGGCTACCAATTTGTGGTGCCACTAAGTCTGCCCTAGGTCCGTACTTTAAAGCCACAGATGCTGCCAGAGGTGTTAAAGCCATTTGGGCAGGATGGTTAAGTGGAGTACTCACGTCCGGGAAACAATGCAGGCCATTCTGGCTAGCATTTGTCTTCCCAGACTTGGAGGCACCTAATCCAGCGGGTGGCTTCTGAATAACAAGTGGCTAAGGTGACAAACTCATGCATGCCCTTGTTACATTCAGAAGAACCACTTGCCCGGCTTTGGAAAACTGGCAGCCCTCTGATTGGCTGGTTGTAAAGTTCCCAGGCTCGGATTGGTTGTAGTATTTCATGAATTAATCTGAAATACTATAAGAAACCCAGTAGTCAATCCGGTCCTCAGATTTAAGCGCCAAAACAGCAGCAGCAAATTTAAACTCACCAAAAGATGCTCTTGGAGAAATAGCAGCGACCGGCTTCAGAGATTTTCAAGTCAAGAAAAGTCCCACTTTTCGGGGCCAAGTTCTGAGAAGAGAACGTAGCAGTCACGGCTGGAACTACACGCCGAAAAGTGTACCAGGACTTTTGGTACTATCTCTCGGTAAAGGGATTTTGGCATCTCCGGAAGAGATACAGCGGTGGCGTCTGGAAACTCATGCCAATTTGAGTTCCAGGACTTTTTGGGCTGAGTCCCAGTCAACCTAAACACTCTTTTTTACAGACTATTTCGACTAGGAAAGTTTCATTTTGTAGCCCAGACTCCCAGTAAGTGTGTTTTCTCCTGTATATTGTAATCTATTGTGTGTATGTCTGTTTCTAAGGAATAAATCGCAATTTGTTTTACTTCTTGGTTTTGCTCAGTGATATGATCCCGGTATAAAGTGTAAATACCTAGTCTCCCGTGACTGGGATGATATATAGATAAGGAATGCTGACTTTACTCTATCAATGGCATCAAAACTTTGCAAACACATTTTAGTTTTTGCCATTTCACTGCCTCGGTAATTGCCAACAAAATTTAAATTACCATTTATGTTGAAGTGGATGGGGTCAGGATGCAACCTCAGCAGCACTGTTGGAGAAATGATACTCCAGAGACATATGTGATTTCAATACTATGATACTCACGTGTTAACAAAGTGGGACTGTTATTGCAAACAAGCATCAGGAGGAAGCTAAAGTAGTTGAAGAAATGAACACTCTGGGTTCCATTTATCAAGGTCTCAGCTAAGAATATATCGCCAAGAAATTTAAATTGCTGTTAGCAGCACATTGTAAAGGTTGTTCCTCTTAAATCTGATTTAAGATGTAACAGTTTAATTCTCACAAATAAGAAATCTGACTAACAGACATTTCTTTGTGACCTTGGGAAAGTCAGCGTATGGTGTATTCCCAAAAATCATAATATAGGATTTTGGGGAGTGAGTCTTCTGCTTGCAAACACTAAAGACAGTGAAAGAACCATTACAAGTTAATTATGTAAATATTAGGATTAGTCAACTGCTAATATAGTAAACTCATTAATTTTCTATTTCATTATATGGCAAGTTCAGTAATGTTTCTAACATGGACTCCGCTCCTATAATCTTGTGAGGCTTTTTTGGATACAATTAAGCCAAGCCAAAATAGATCCAATCCCTCTCTGCAATGGGTGAAATCAATGTTTGTCATTTAAATCCTTTTGTTATATGGTTACATGATCAAAAGTTCATTTTCAGAACTTGTGGGTTCACTTTCAGTAGGTTGCTAAAGTTCTGAGAATGTATGGGCCTTTGAATTTAGTCTCAGTGAAAAAAGTGTCCACTGCACCAAAATTGTGGTCTGGTGGAAAATTCAACTGCACATGACATAAGGAATTTCATAAAGCGAAAACAATGTTGTTCATTTGTAATGGAGGAAGTTGTCAGGGAACTAATCATTGTTAGATTTAATATCACCAAATTTGAAACATTACATTATAATTCCCCTTCTAACAATAAATCCCTGCAGTGACAATACAAATGAAATACTCAGATCAACATGTTTGTATGTTGTCCAGGCTGAATTAATCAAATATAAACAAGACAAAATGAACAAGGTCATACTTGATTATAAAGAACATTGTGTTTACAGATGGTTATTAGGTTTTAATGAATCCTCTTGTGTATAACAAGAAAGACAGTGATCATGCTTTAGACTCCTGATAACTGGTCCTTGTCTTTTATTTGCTGTATCCTTCCAATAGTGACACATTAAATAGTGACTTTCCCCAGTCCTCAAACACTGTTTTAAGGTGTGAAAAACAGATTAACAGGCATTGCATCCACATGAGGCACAGTAAACACATTTGGAGGGTCAGGCATGGGCGCAGTATACAGAAGACCTCTTAAGACCCACATAACCCATTATTTTATATAGCCTAGCCCTCCGGCCGCTATCCTTCTTTTGGGCCCTCATAGTATAAGACCTTGTTAGGCACAGGCTCTGTGAGGGATAAGCTCTTTCAATAGGCCTAGTTTGCTATTGTAGAATGGATGCATTGTTATTGTATCCAGCGACGGGCTTAGCAACTAGAGGGTATCAGCCTTGGGGGGATACTGGCTGGGTCACATGAATAAATGTGATGCCTGTCAGTATCAGACCTGCCCTCTTATGTATATCTCAATTTTCCATACAAGAATGCCTACAACTTAGGGTTGATCTCACGTAGTGTGGGGGAACAGGTGCTACAAATGGAGACCCTGCTGAGATCTGCATCAGGACAGGTTTTACCGCAGGATAAGGACTTATGCTCACATAGGTCCTTTAGGACACTGGGAGTTCAGAGGACTGGGGTCTGTGCCTTGCAGCCCTGCACTACCCTCTCTCAGTATAGCTGGCAGGCATCTTAGGGGGACGATTGAGTCTCCCTGCATGAAGAGCTGCACTGTACTACAGCAGTCTCCTTAGCAAGGGGCTGCAGTGCGTGGAAATAAACTACGAAGTAAGGTGGGGACAAGTCCCTGATACGACGCTGGGGAGGTTGTTGCCCAACAGGATAAACCAAGAAAAAAAGTGGGGTATTTCCCTGAGGCATCTACAAGCAGACTATAGTCCACTTGGGCTACCAGAATAAAGGTGGGGGCAGTTCCTTGACTCATCCCCGGGAGCCTGTTACCCACCCAACCTACTATGAAGACTGTGGGGGTAGTTCTGTGATGAACCTGCTTGGAAACTATTGCCTACACAACTCTACCTTTATGTATGTGCAGGCAGGTATCTGAGGACGTGTTTCAACCCCTCGGGTGCCATAAGCTCTGTTTGAGGAGCTGCAGCCATACACAATGTGGCCCCAAAAGATAGATGCATCCTGAACTGTTGCTAAAACGGGGACCGCATGTCCATGTACTGTTACAATAATGGTGGTTCCTGCTGAACCAGGGACCGCATGGTTGCTTGCAAAAGTTTGCAGAAGATTTGCAAGGTTTACTTTCTCCCAGCCACCATAATCAGTGTGAATTGCTGAAACCTCGCCTCCTTCTCTCTCCTGGATTGTACAATTTGGTCCACCAGGGGGAGGAGCTGGGTGTGACAAGCCTGACACTGCCGGATGCAAAGAGCTCAGACACCCATGGCCATCAGACGTGTGCGGAGCTACTCTATTACTACCCACAAAATGGCTGCCGAATTTGGAACTATCAATGAATTAACTGGCAGGTGATCTCACATGATGAGGAAACCATTCTGCTTGGGGTCTGCCCTCTTTGCAACTGCCCGGGGCAAGAACTGCGTATGCTGGATCAATGTCCGGTCTGCCAGGTCCCTTATCTCTCGGCCCAAGCCAATGGGGCCCGATTGTGCTACTAACAATATGAGCACAGAGGAACTGAGAACTCTCTACAAACTGGTGCAAAAACTGAACGCGCTGGCCCGAGTTTCTTCGGGCGATGCCACAACTCATTACATGGCTATGGTGTATGAGTTGTTGCACTCGGAGCTACAGATGATTGCTGCTGGTTTCTGGGTGGAGACTGATGCAGTGAGTCCTGACTCTGGAATGGACTCTGTACACCATGTGGAGTGGAGGGGACAGTCCCTTCTTGGCCCTATGGTGTGCAGAGGCCTTCAGGCACCTACCTGCTGCCATGTCAACGTCGGAGATGTCCAGTCCCTTGCCAGAGGACAGTGAGGAGTGCCCACCTGCCTACTGTGAGGTAATCCATGCACCATCTCCACCGACTGGCTTCAAGAGGGAGGATTCCGCTGAGATTACAGTTGCTTCCGGTTCATCGGACGACGAAACCGCGGCCATCACCGGGGTACCGATCGGGGCCTCTCATGCTCTCGAATTGGAGGGCGGTCTACTGGTTCCCGAAAATGACACCTTCTCCTCGATGGAGGTCCGGAATTTCGATCCACGCTTGCCGCAAGCTCAGGAAGCCACCGACCAGTATCTGCAGAGGAGATAGGAGTCGCGCGAGGCCCATGCCTGTGCTGCCACCTATGTAGTGGCTGCAGAAAAGCACTATGACACGTTGGGGCTCATGGAGGAATTCCAGCAGGTAGTGCCAGCTGGTACTACCCCATCCTACCCCAAATCAGGGCTGATCCCATCTCCACGACCAGGAGGAGTTGAGGGAGTAGAGCGTCCAGCCGGATGGACTCCCAGGATGACGCTCTCTCACGGGTGAGTGATAGCTCTTCTGTTGACTCTTTCCTCCTGCAGTGCAGGGGAAGAAAAGAAGAAAGGAACCAATGAGAAGCTGCAGCCGTTGCTGCAGCTAGGTACCTTACTGCTAGGGGCCATGGCCAACTGATCACTGCCGGGACTGTGGACACTCTCTATAGGTCCCCGGACCAGAGACTTTAAGGTGTCCACCTTACACCAATCTGCTCTGTTATCTGATACTGACCCCAGCCCTAGCATTAAACCCCTGACTCATCAGCCCTTCTCACTGGCTGGTCCTGTGGCTCCAAGGAGCCATGTAAATGGAATGTCAGATCTGTGTGTGTCATCTGTGGGGGGTGCATTATCCTGGTGGGATAAGATGTACAGTATAGGGGACATGTGCCTCACCTAAACCAGACCCGTTTTGTGCTAGAGGAGTGTGACCGGGTGCAATGCTGGTGGGAGGAGGGTCAGCTAATGGCCAAGGAACAGGCTGAAATTATGTGCCAGAAAGCTAGTAAACATGTGGCAGAAAAGCTTGTATCTCCAAATATAGAGTCCTGTGACTCCCTTATGGGAAGGGTCTTTGTACTGGGTTTTGCATGGTACGGCCAAGGGGCATGGCCTCATAACGTTCAGCAGTGCAGAAAGAGTACTGGTGCAGAGGTTTAGAAAAATGGGGTTTTGGATAACCATATCTCCCGGAATCTCTTATGAGGAGTGCTGAAGCGCACAGGGATGAGTGAGTGAGAGACATCTTAGAATACCTCGCTAATACTACCAGAGGGTCAAAGTCCTGTGAACAGGACCGGACATAATTTCTGGTAAAAGTATGCTTTGTGGGGCGTAACATCCACCTACATAGAGTGGAATATATCTCTGAGTCAGGGAGGAGACGATGTTACTCAGTCAAAGGGACTGATAGCCACGGCAAGGTAGTACAGAAGCCATACCATGGCCATTACTATTGAGCTGGTTCTATAAAGCCAATTGCACCAAACCTTGGGTTCTCCAATGAGGGAGGTATCAGTTGTGTGAAGTTAATATATATACTGTGTGTATTGAAATGTTATTTGAATGCATTTGTATCAGGTATATTCTATAGTTGTTAGTACAGTATATCGGTGATGTATATAATGTATTCCTCAGCCAGGCCGTGAGAGTTTCACCAGGGGGAGGATATAGCCTAGCCCTCCGGCCGCTATCCTTCTTTTGGGCCACCACAGTAAAAGTCCTGTTAGGCACAGGCTTTGTAAGGGATACGCTCTTTCTATAGGCCAAGTTTGCTATTGCAGCCTGGATGCATTGTTACTGTATCCAGGGGAGGGCCTCGCAACAACTAGCGGGTGTCAGCTTTTGGGGGATACTGGCTTGGTCACATGACTAAATGTGATGCCTATCAGTATCAGACCTGCCCTGTTATGGGGCAGGGTTACAAGCTACACCCTGGGGGGAATATTACTGACACTGTCCCAGAAGTCAGGCAGTCTGTCTCCCCTCCCCCTGCAGAGTAGGAGTATGTATTATCATGTGTGCCTTCAGGGATAAATGAGCTGGATGGGGCCTGCAGGGCCTTATGCAAAGAGAGTGTTGCTCCAGAAGGGAATGCTGTGACTTGCTGTGTACGGACAATAAACATCAGTTAAACCTCTATCTGTGTTTATAACTGCCTGTATCACAAAAGGAGTGTCAGCATGGACCATCCTGGCCACCCTGGGATCTTTGCTTTCCAGAGGTGCTGTAACCTGAGGGATAACACTGAAAACCTGTCCTGATGTCTCCCCACACCAATGTGGAGTATCTTAAGACTTCCTGTTCCAGCCTCACAGGTACGCAACGCACCAGTAACATCAGGTAGCCGCATGATCTCACTTAGGGTGGGGGAACAGGTGCTACATATATTTTATCTAATTATAATGCCTCTTATGTATATCTCAATTTCCATACAGGAAATTTCCACAGCACAGCCTACAACATTTTACAAAACTTTAAATTACAGAGGAATTTAAAATCACATTTTGCTTTACTAGCTCTACTTTGATCTTCAAATAGAAAAGTGAATTTGAGCCATCCATTGACAAATCCTACTTTTATCAGACTTGTAGGTCAAACACTTTGACTTTTATCAAAAATACCCTAAATATCCATGATAAATTACCCAGCGGTGAGGCTTGCATTAAGGATATTATCCCAGAAATCTACACTTACCATACGACCAGATGATATAGCAGGAAACCTTAGGCTGAAGCCCCCGGTGTCGCCGCTGCATGCGTACCTGCCAGGGTGGCGGCGCGTTTAGCTGATTTCCCTTGCCTGCAGTGAGCTGCAGGGGGAAAGACTGGGGGAGCATGGCGGGGGGCGCTTCCATGACGTCACCCGGCAGGTTCACCCTGATTGGCTGAACTACCGGGGGGCATGGCCAGCGATCTGTCATGAGTTGTGAGCACAGATTTCCTGTCTTCAGAGAAATTTGTTCGTACAACTCAGCGGGCAGGGTAGGAAGTAGGCCCGGCCCCATTGAGGGGTGGCTCTTGTCCATGCAGCACCCGCCATAGCGAGCGCTGCAGTAGGCAGCGGGGACCTACCCTAACTCTTTGGTGTAAAGTAAAATCCACACAAAGAAATAGCCACACAGTACTAAATTTTAATGTATGTATATCTTTATTTGCATAGAGCCATCCATGTTCATAGCACTTTACATCAGTAACAAATGCAACAAAATAACATGGGGTAAAATAGATAATGAAAATAAGAGCCTCAAACAGAATAGTAGACATTAAGGGAATAAGTCCCTGACCCGAAGAGCTCACATTCTAATTTCAAACTTAAATACATATATTGAACATTGTAATGATAATGCCACTTGATATTCGGTATTTTAATAATCTGGTCCACAAGAGGTTAATTAGAATTGGACGTGTATCTTAAAAATACAAGGAATTGTTTTTATTGAGGTTAAGATAAGAACTGGCCTGTTTTTCTAGATGCGAGGTTATCTATGGTCATCGCCTGTTTGGGAAATGGGATGATTGAAATATGGCATCAAAACTGCTTCTGACAGCAGAAATTAGCAAGAGACCCTTTTAATGCCTCTTGAAATACATTCTTTAGAGTCTAACCCAAGGTGGATACAGCAATCCTAGTGAGAGTAGATTATGGATGGTGCACTAGGGAAAATTATCTATATAGGTATAATTCTCAAATCCACTGAATCCAGATGGAGGCAGTAGGTCATAAAGTCTCCAAATTACATACACAAATTCATACAGTGTACTGTGGAGGAGTGGGCATAATAGCCAGGAATATTTGTGTAGTACAGTACTTAGTTGGGATAAGAATATGTGAGGTGATTGTTCTTTAATGCTGGAATAACCCTAGACAGATTTGAAGTATATATGGTTATATTAAAAGCAAACTTTATTTGTACATAATAGATCAAATACAAGGGGTAAGTCACTGTCCCACAAACGGCGACAATTGCTGGGATGCAGTACTCAGTAAATCTGTGGTTGTTGTATATGTACTGTAGTGAGATACTGTCAGGGTAGTACCTGAAAGTATCAAATTGTAGCACTGACTAGCCGAGTCTTGAACTCTGATTGCTGGATGTCTACAATAGTAAAGGAATGCTCTAATGCCGTTACAAGTCAGGGCTTTAACTGGGCCACTCAAGAATATTAATTGTCTTCTTTTCAACCGCTTCAGTGTGACTTTGGTTTTGTGCTTCGGGTCGTTGTTCTGCTGAAATGTGACTTTCCTCTGCAGTTTCAGAGCCTTGGCTGACTCAAACAGGTTTCCAAAAGGATTCGCCTGTACTTTGCACCATATATTTTCCCCCCTATCTTGACAAGCGTCCCAGGCCCTGCTGAAGAGAAACATGCCCATAACAGTTGGGAAGGTGTTGACTAGTGCAGTGTTGGGCTTGCACCAGACATAACACTTGGAAATAATACCAAAACGTTACATTTTTGTTTTGTCTTTGTCTTGTCTGACCACAAAACCTTTTCCCACATTTTTTTGAGTAATAGCGTCTTTCTTGCCACCCATTCATAAAGCCCATCTTTGTGTAGGGACCAGCTTATTGTTGATGTGTAAACACTGATTCATTACCCATCACCATTACAATCCTACTGTGCAAAGCTATTAGAGACCTATTCAAAAAGACTCATAGCAGTAATTGCTGCAAAAGTTGTTTCTACCAAGTATTGACTTACTGATGCAGCGGCCGTTATTCGAACACTTCATGCGTCATGTATATCGGAATCCCAATTTGAATGAATTCCAGCCTTCCCGCACTAAGAGGCGAGCGCAGCGAGTGCAGAAAGGTGTTAATAGTTATGCAACCAGTAAATTTCATTTTGTACATATCCTTTCCTGACATTTAACCTAGTCATTTAATCGTGATCAGTTTAATCACTACAGCATTGTAGCTTAGAATTAAAAAAAAAGATTGTTCGCAATAATGTGCATACTGTACATTATTTGTAATTCAACAAAATGTGACATTATTACATTATTGGCTGGTGGTGAATACTTATGCAAACCACTGTATGTATGTATGTATGTAATGTATATATACAAAAGAGAAAGCGCACTGCCCATAGCGTAAAAAGCGTAAAATTTAATACAAAAATAGAATAGAAGGAAACCGGCTCACTCACATATCTGTCCTTCTTGTATATCTATTATATCTATTATCTCATGTATTTTAATTTTTTTTGTAATGTATTAAAATGTGAAGTACTGTATTGTTATATTAATTCTATGGAGGTATTAGATAATCCTTTTTATATTTTTTTTTATCCATGTGATACATTGTTATATACAAATGTCTCGTTCTGTATGTTTCAATGTGTTTTGATGTTATGATTGGTAGTCAAAACTCTGTCTGTTTGGCAGGTTTTCTGACGGCAATAAGCCTATCAACACAACTCCACGCCTATATATAGAGAGAGGTAGACTCATGTGACATCATTCCTGAGGAAGTTTGTTTTGGAACGAAACGCGTAGTGTTAAGTTGGTACCTGCCGAGTTGCCTAACAGATCTGACTGACAAAATTCAGTAACTAATATTTGGGAGCTGCAAGCCATAAAGATTCACTATTTTTTGTGATCTACAGCTGAGAGCACAGACGCGTCCGACTTCGCTTAGGTCACCTGCTGGTGACGAGGAGGAAGCCGGGTGTGCTGAATTTCAGGAGTCTGTTGATCAGCTGTTGCTGTTTGTCCACCAGAGTGGGGTCTATAAATGCTGATACCTAGTCCATATCGATGGTGGATCCTTTTTCATGCTTATCAACTTGAGAACTTCATCCACGTATTGCGAGCCTATTATATTGTGACTAGTTAGCTAGCTCATTTTATCATTCGCTATTCAGGCACACAGCCTGATGGGGCTCCCCAAGAGCGGCACCCCTCTGCAAAGGACCAGCATGCTAAGGGTTAACATTTGCTTGTTCTATGTGGAAAGGCAACCCCACCCACTGCAATGCTAACGAGCCATGAGGACACAAAGAGCTTTTGTTCACAGCTGCATTGCATCTTAGCCACCCACCCCACTGTGCATCTGCTTTGCCCCAAAGGTGCACAGCCTTTGGCGCAGCCGAAGGGCAGCCAAAGGGTGTGAACCGTTTGCTGCCGTTCGCTGATGTTGGTTGATGTTAAAGTGATATTAAAGCTGTTCTATTTCTATCTGAAACCATGTATTTTTTATAACTCTGTGCCCAGGACATACTTGAAAACGAGAGGTATCTCTCAATGTATTAATTCCTGGTAAAACATTTTTATAAATAAATAAATATATATATAAGTGTTTCCTTTTTTTGCGCTTTTGTCGTTTTTCTCTTGCATCTTGCATTGGCATTTCAGTGTAGGGAAGAAGAAGAAGAAGAAGAAGAAGAAGAAGAAGAAGGAGAAGGAGAAGGAGAAGGAGAAGGAGAAGGAGAAGGAGAAGGAGAAGGAGAAGGAGAAGGAGAAGGAGAAGGAGAAGGAGAAGGAGAAGGAGAAGAAAAAAAGAAATTGTATGCTATTTACTCATAGGTGCAACAGGAAGGTGTTTGTATTTGCGCACAAATTGTTTTATAATATATATATATATATATATATATATATATATATATATATATATATATATATATATATGTAAATACAACTGTATGCTCATCTGCATGTCTTAGGCAGGTCTGCAACCCCACCTTTCACCATTATCACCCAGCACACAGCACCTCCACTGCAGCAAGGGATTCTGGGAAATGACATGCAAATGAGCACACAGTGCCACTTTTTGCTTCAAAAACCATTTTTAACATGGTTCCCTATAGGCTTAAGCCTTCTGCATGGTCACAGCTTTGAGCACAGCCAGGGTTAAGGTGCATACCCAGAAAACCCACCCACAGACAGCTGTTTCAACATTAATGGTCTCATCAGTGTGGGGTTGGTCAACTGGGTATGCAGAGAAGCTAAAGGATGGGGTTTACCATACTGAGTTAAGTTATGGTGAGTAAAAAAAGTGACAAAAACCCTCCACAGCAAAGCAAATATGCAAATGTAAATACAACTGTATGCTCATCTGCATGTCTTAGGCAGGTCTGCAACCCCGCCTTTCAAAATTATCACCCAGCACACAACACTTCCACTGCAGCAAGGGATTCTGGGAAATGACATGCAAATGAGCACACAGTGCCACATATATATATATATATATATATATATATATATATAAAAAGTGTGGCGCCAAAAAATAATACTGTGATATGAATAAATTAATGGAACTATAATTAATAAATGAAGAATTGTGTAAAGTGTATAATGTTTGAAATTGTGTATATCTCTTAAACCAGTGTGACCTTATTAAATTCTATTATAACACAACCTATAAAAATTATCATAACAGTGCATAAACGTGCTAAAAAAAGAAACAGAAAAATCAATAAAAAATCCAACCAGTCCTTCAATAATTAGTCCATAATGATGAGGTTTCCGATGTTGATAAAGGTTTCTTTGGGCTGCTCTCACACGGGGTAAACCAACTCCACAGATATCTACAGACAGAAAAAGAGAGAGAGCGCACACCCCATAGCATAATATTGCATAAAATTTATTAAAAAGGGAGAAGGGGGTGTGGGGTGGGGGGGGTAGGAATCGCACTCACAGGATGCAAATAGTTAAAAGGCAGTTTGTGAATATATCACCACCATCCGGTTCTGGATACTGGAACACGTCTCCGTGGACTCCCTCAGGGCTGCCAGACACGATCACCAGGAACCAGATGTATAATGCTCCGTTCGCTGTCTGTGTATAGTCCAAACTCCAGCTCTCACTTCCAATGGCCGCCGATTGTATTCCCGCGCTTGGTGTAGGCTTCTGCGCGTGCGCGGCGTCGTCGTGATGACGTAATCGCGCTCTCAGTACCCTGACGCGTTTTGTCACCTGACCGGTAACTTTCTCAAAGGGCTGAAGATCAGATGATAAAGACCAAAGTCTTGCAGTGGGACATCAGCAGTAAAACGGAGGAAAGTCTCACGCAGTATGGTAAGGCACACTGCTCCCGGAAGAAGCCTTTTTGGCGAAACGGCCGTAGGAGCAGAGCTGTGACAGCACCCTCCATCCTGTGACCCGTGTGCCTTACCATACTGCGTGAGACTTTCCTCCGTTTTACTGCTGATGTCCCACTGCAAGACTTTGGTCTTTATCATCTGATTCTCCTGCTGCCTGACTGAGTAACGCTGGTATTTATCACTGGATTTCCTCAGTGCTTTGTGCACACCACACACAGCAGTGCTCTATGTCCCTGTGTTATTCACACACCACCACTGCTCATTATTTTTGAGCTCTGTATCTCAGGGGACTTTATACAGTATGAGCGCTACCAGTGCACTTTATAGATCTACCACTGCTGCTACTTATCTTACATGTGCAGCTCAATTTAGGCATCACTTTATTCAGCTGATTTACAGCACATTTAAGGGTCACAACTTTATGTATTTCTAGCTATGTGCCTAACTATCTCTCATCATCATTAAGAGGTTTATGTATATTTACTACAATATATATCCAATCTTTTTCTTGTGGTCTGTATCTACTTACCATTTATATTCATTGCTACTCTTGTTCTGGATCGGCCGATCTCAGTAAACATTACTTGGGGAGAAATATTTTTCCCCTAATTCTGTTATGTTATATTTGTAATGATATATTGTTACCCTGCTTTGGCTCTTATCAGACCAATTGTACCTCTTTGATGTTTTTACGTTGTGTCGCATAGCGATCTGACATGTGATTTGTGTGGGTCTGTCTTTTGTGTTTTTTATACTCTTTGTTAATAAAGTCCATTTCTATTTTTCATAATTCAGCATTTGAGTGCACCTTTTTGACCCTACTCTCCCTCCTTTTTAGTCATATTATTCCTTTGGGTCGGTAGCACCACCAGAGGGTTACCTTTTACCTTGACCTCTGGTTAACTGATTATTTAATCACACAAGGGTGATTTGATTGCGGCATCTATTGTGTGTTCCATATATATATATATATATATATATATATATATATATATATATATATATGTGTGTGTGTGTGTGTGTGTGTGGCCCAGGTCCTCTTGGGTTTCCCTTTAGTCCCCCTCACCTCCGCTCATCTTCGCTGCGAATGGGAGTGTAGCGGGTAATGCGGGTGCCAGCAGGGGCCGTGCACGCACCTCCTGTGAGACTGGGGAGAGTATGGGGGCCGCCGGAGTTACGAGCACCTCACCAGAGCTCAGTAGCTATAGTCAGGTACACAACTGGTGAGACGCCATGTGGTGATTGAGGTCTGTGGTCTTGGACCAGCCCAGCTACGCTGTAAAGACGGTAAGGTGATATTATCCACACTGGAATTCACCCAACGCGGAGGCGGAAGCCATCGCGGTAGACAACCTTGGATCAGTCTGATCCTCTTTGTGATTCTGCAATACCCGAGTGCTGGAGCCCTGGGCAGGTACCTAACCAAGTGCACTAACACTCCACAGGATAGCGCTATCTCCAACACTTTGGGTGGGCCTTGATATTTGGAAAGGAACATCAAGGGACTGGTGCCGGGCACCCAATGTACTCTGGGGACACTCACTGTTGGAATCAGGTTGGTGTCTATTTTACTTTGGGGTACAGGGTACCAATATTATTTGTGTTCAGTTACAGGTTGCAGTAAAAGGTTGTTATCATATATATTTGTGTGCGTGTATCATTTTTATTGTTCCTGTAAGTGTACATCCCTCCAAGTCGGGATCCCTTGCAGGTGGAAGCTGTAACGCCTGTATGCCCGCAGACCTGGCCAGTCCCCAGTACTGAGGTGGGTAAGGTTATAACATGCACCCACAGCAGTGAGGGCGTGCCCGGAGTGTGGTAAGTTGCGTTGCCGGGCCTGGTGAGTAAGGGTTAACGTTATACTTGCTGAGTCCGGGGGGCCAGAGGTCAGAGGGTAATGTCCAAGAGCCAGAGTTCAGGGGTTGGAGAGAGCAGCGTAGTGATGTCCGAAAGCCAGGGTTCAAGGGCAGGAGAAGGCAGCGTAGTCAAGTCCAAAGCAGAGTTCAAGTTCAAATCAAATGAATCCAAACAGGGGCAGGGACAGGAACCAGAGCTGAAACAGACAAGGGAGCTAGGCATAGACACTGCACACACAGGAGCTACAGGAAAGCTATGCAGAGCAAGGACTGAGAGGACAGAGTGGGGTTATATGGGAAGAAGGGCCAATAGGGGTGAGGGGTGGAGAAGAGGCTTGAGTGGGTAATTGCAGGGATAGGTCCGTGAGAGCAGGGGAGGAGACAGGGAGGAAATCAAGGGTAATTGCCATCAACCGACGGGGGGCGGAGCCAGTGCCTGGGGACGGCTGATAACTGGAGCAGGTGCGCGTGATTTCTGTAAGATTGTTATGCGCGCACCGCGCGTGTACCAGGGCGTGAGGGGTGTATCGCGGAGGAGGCGTTTGGCATGTGAGGCAGAAGGGAAGGAGGAGCGGAGGAGTCAGTCACGGTAAGGGCTGGGATGACGGAGGCACGCTGAGGGGCGCGTGTCCCATGGCAAGTGACAAGCGATCAGGAGCGCGCGCACTCAGTGAAGGGACCGCGCGCGTGCCCTAAACGTGTGCCTGGGCGTGCAGACCATGCCGCGGAGGAACGGATCAGAGAGGAGGAGGAGAGAGAGTGGGGATGTAGGGAAGAGGGACAGCTAGCCGCCGTGGGACCTGGGGTGACGGGGCCACGCTGGGAAGCGCGAGTCCCCGATCCGTTACAGTATCCCCCCATTGAGGATCGGACTCCGGAAGATCCTCCCAAGGTCTATGAGGAAACGTCTGACGGAACTGTCTGAGGAGCGCTGAGGCATGAATGATGAGATGGTATCCAGGAGCGTTCCTCCGGGCCATATCCTTTCCAGTGAATGAGGAACTGAAGTCTTTTGTCTTTGAACGGAAACTTGCAAAGCTTTTAGGATCTTTTACCAAGAGTTTTGAAGACTGGAAATGTGAGAATCTGCTGCGGGAACACCAGAGGGGAGGGAGGAGAGGGGAAGACTGCTGGGATGGAATCCATAGTTAATGAAAAAGGTGACTCTTGCGTGGACTCGTTTTTTAATGAGTTAATAGCAAACTCAGCCCAGGGTAATAGATCAACCCAATTGTCTTGAGATTCAGACACGAAGCATCTGAGATACTGTTCCAGAGTCTGATTCATTCTCTCCGTCTGACCGTTGGTTTGTGGGTGATAACCCGAGGAAAATAGAAGGGAAATGCCAAGTCTCTTTGAAAAAGCTCGCCAAAACTTAGAAATGAATTGAGTACCTCTGTCTGAAACAATCAAAATAGGTACACCGTGTAATCTGAAAATTTCCTTAGAAAAAACGTCGGCCAAGGTAACTGAATTGGGAAAACCCTTGAGGGGTATAAAGTGTGTATGCTTGGAAAACCTGTCTACTACCAGATCGTATTCATCCCTTTAGAATTGGGAAGTACCACAATAAAGTCCATGGAGATATGTTTCCAAGGTTGTTCCGGAATAGGAAGAAGCATGAGGAGACTGGTGAAATCGAAAATGTCCTTGTTCATTTTAGGCCACCAAAAGGTCCGTTTGATAAGATCTACTGTCCTCTTGAAGCCTGGATGACCAGAAAATCTAGAAGAATGTCCCCAAAGTATTTTATGGTGAAAATGCGGGGCAGCGTACAACTGTCCTTCTGGCAGCTTAAATCTCCTAGGAATATGAGCCTGGGCTTTATTGATTTCATCCAAGATATCAAAGTTATTGGCGGAAATAATACACTCAGGGGGAATAATCGTCTCAGAGGATTCGTTAGATTCGTTCTCCATAGAGAACTGGCGAGACAGAGCGTCGGCCTTGATATTCTTGGTGCCAGGAATATAAGAAATTGTGTAATTGAACCGAGAGAAGAACAAAGCCCAGCGAGCTTGACGGGATCCCAAACGACGAGCCCCCTCAATGTACAATAAGTTTTTGTGATCGGGGAGGATGGCTACTGGCTCCTTGGTACCCTCGAGGAGATGTATCCATTATTGGAGGGCCAATTTGATGGCCAGAAGCTCACGGTTCCCCGACATCATAATTTCTCTCGGCCGAAGAGAACTTCCTGGAAAAGAATCCACAAGGATAGAGTTTTTCCTGTGGGGAAGATCTCTGAGAAAGCACTGCGCCGGCTCCCACATCAGAGGCGTCTACTTCTAAAGTAAAAGGAAGAAAAGTATCCGGACGTAGGGAAGAGGGACAGCTAGCCGCCGTGGGACCTGGGGTGACGGGGGCCACGCTGGGAAGCGCGAGTCCCCCGATACGTTACAGAAGCGCTGTCATCATCAGAATCTGCTACACCCCAGGCTCCCAGCGGCGGAGGTTCAGGCCTTCTGTGAGCCACAAGTAATGCACCACACACACCGTAGTCACCATATCTTCCATAGGGTGTGGTTGAGGGCATTTTTAGACACCAGGTAATGTCACTTTTATCATTGTTTATTAATGTAGTCCTTCTTCCCTTCAGTATGGAGAAGTAAGGGTTAAATTACATTTTAGGCTATAAATAGCAAAGACAATCAGTAGAGTTCCATAACCCCTGAGGAAGTGACAATCTCAGTCATGAAATGCGTAGGGTGGAGCTTAATTGCATACAGCAGGTATTGAGGAGGAGTACCTGCACTCGGCAGGGACATCATCGGGGGAGGTGTCAGAAAGATTTGCGGCCGCGAGGAGAGAAAGGACACAACCCCTTTCAGCCGAACACAGGGCTTCTGATTCAAGCTACGGACTAGACACATTAAAAGTGTGTATTGCCTTGTCTTGTTGTTTTTTTTTAAAGTATCCCCACAGTACTACGCCATTCTTTATTTTATTATTTCTGGGGTAAATATCAATTTGTGTGAGGATCTGTTTTGGAGATTATCCTGAAGACGGCTGGAGACTGCATGTGATTCATGGAACCAGGACCTAAAGAGCTGCAGTGGAGATGGTACGGGAGACGGCTGGAGACTGTGTGTGATTCTTAGATCCAGGAAGGAGATCTGTGGGCAAAGTACAGATTATATCCATCACAAGTTTTAAAAGATCATGCTGTAAGTAGGCAATTTAGAACGTGCAGAGAAAGTTTCTGCTGATTTTGTATGCTGCGCCATGGTCTGTTCTCTATCTTCTAGAATGTTATAGGAGAATTATTGCTGAAGAAAAGATACTTCAGCACCGGAACCCTCTGACTGTTCTTTGGACTTTTATTGACAATTATTGACATTTCATTGGACGTTGGGATCGGTATCAGTAGTATCTTATATCATTATATTGCGCCGGGGACTGCATTTGCATTTGTCGTATTGTTCCTTAACAAGTTTAGAGAAAGCTTGTGTGTCAGGTTCCCCTTGGCAGCCACTCTAGGAGTATGGTATACCACTAAGAGTTTCTTTACATTTGCACTTTTTATTTGTGTATTTCACGGTGTATTAGGCACTTTCACATCACTGGTATATTTTGTACATTTTAGGTCAAGCTCTTGTTGTATGCTATTTAGGTAATATTTTCATAGCTCAGAACACTAATGGAGGAATTTCAAAGAGTCTGACATCAGGACGAACATAGGAAAGTAAAGACTAAAAATTGTTTTAAAACCCCAAGAGGGATTGTAAAAACTATTTAACTCCACGAATGATGAAAGAGCCTTCAAGGTACTGCAAAGCAGGCACTTTCTGATCTGTGTGGGATAATCCCTTCATAGTAAACATTTTTAGGATTACCCTACAGTATTTCAGGAGCGAGTTTCTTTTAAGGAAACCCTTAAGGGGCTCAAGTGATCACGACTTGACTGTCAGTTGCTTCAAAAAAAGCAATATTTATAAAGTTTTCAGAAGATCGTGTGCACATGCTATTACAACAGGAAACTACTAACATAACTGTGTCTGAGATGGAAAATGTAGAAGTTATTAAAATAAAAAAAGGATTTTTTTAATTTTACTCTATGGTAATTTAAGCATACCTGCAGCTTCCCAAACTATATCAATTAAAATGAAATATACAAAAAAGTATAGATACAGTATATATTGCTTCATTGTTTTGAAATTTGCTGAACTGTACAAGATCAGTAATAATATTCACAATACATTTTCTTCATTTTTAGATTATGTTTAGTAAATGTAAGTAACTTTCCTTCATATTTTTTTCCAAGTTGTTACTAAAAATGTTAGCTAATAGAAAATGGCCTGGTAATATGCCAGAAAGATCAGTGAATCTGAAAGGATACTTCGGAGACAAAAGAAATGCTAAACAGTATAGATGGAATTCTATTGTAATGTCTCCCATGTCCCATCCATCACTACACAAGCACTGCAGGTGCTCCTTCATGTGTTACCTACTGTAACGCCAAAACGTACTGCTATTGTTACTTTTAGGCAAGAAATATATATATTCTTTTTGATTCTCTATATTATCCCCTATATCATACATTAAAGTACACAAGTAAAGGATTATGGGAGGAAAGCGTGTTTCCACATAGCTTTTAGCATTTATCAGAAGCTCAGATTTGTCTTAAGTTTCAAGTGTAAAAATATAAAATACATTGGCAGGGACTCATCAAGCCCCAAAGCAGGGTATTGCAGCACAATCCAATGATAATTGACATTCAAGTCAATGGAAGTTACAGCTGGATCGAGTTACCCAAGGCTCCCAATACCCACATCATAGCTTGATGAATCCCCTGCCATTGTGTGCACACAATAATAATAATAATTGGTCCTTACTTGCCTCTTTTACTAAACATGGGGCGTGGAATATCGCAAAATAACACTATAATCTTCAGTGGTATTACTACCTGCTAAATCTTTATCACAGTTCAGGGATCATTTTAACATTAGATACTGGATCTACTGGCTGATTGATCATGTAAGGTCATCATAAGGGAGAAGAATATGAATAATATGATTAATTTAATCTTTTCAATTAGCTATTTTATGCCTCTATAATCCTAGACATGGTAAATATCAAAACAGAGCCTGTTGGGAACAAAATGGTTAACTATTAACAGAAACTTTAGCAAGGTGAATGGGAAAGTACTTAGACCAGTAGTTTTCAAACTTTTTCTGGTTAAGTAACTCTATACTTATATTGTGACATTATGCAGAACCCCGACCCTCTCTAGCGTTTCTGAGATCAGATGCATTGTAAATTCTTCTGTATTTGGTACATTTTTAAAAAAAGGCCTGTCATTTTCAGGGAACCCATTCGAGATTACTTTGGAACCCAAGACCTCCTAGGGACCCCCTGAAAAACACTAACTTAGACCATCACACATAACGTACAGTGTGCTGTGAATACACCACATTGAGCAAACTATACAGTATTTCTAGCTAAAGCAGATTATTAGTGGATACAGTTTGTATAAGATTAAGCAGTTCATACTTCATAAATTCAGATTCTGCAAGAAAAACATATGAATCTATAATTACATTTTCCAAGAGTCTTACTACAGTTAAAATCTGAAATAGCAGGGGAAAAAATGTGCTGATTTACTTTCCCTGCAACATATTATACCAAGTAGCATATGAATTTGAAAAGAGTCCTTAGATACAGTATGTTTTCAATCTTGTTATAATTAAATAAAATATAGGGTATGTGTCCTTTCAAGTTAAAAAAAAAAGTAATAAAGGTTAAGTTCTGAACTCCAATAATAGATCAATACTACGATCACTGTTTAAAAATAATAGGGTCTATTCAAAATTCAGAAAGTAGAGAATCACTGCTCAACAGGACTTATAATAGAAACGTTTGTAATTCAAGTGTGATAATGTGCCCATTTGTCACAAGTGGCGGCAAAAAGGGGTGCTGCATGTGTAATGAAAATTATGCAGCAGGAGCAGCAGCAGAAGCAGCAGGAGCAGCAGCAGCAGCAGGAGCAGCAGCAGGAGCGGCAGCAGGAGCAGCAGCAGCAGCAGGAGCAGCAGCAGCAGGAGCAGCAGCAGCAGGAGCAGCAGGAGCAGCAGCAAAATAAGAGAGTCACTGAAAAAGACTGACAGCATCCTCGAATGAAAAATGCACTGATGGAGCACACCCTGGGCTATGTAAAACTTAAAATGTATTGCATACTTTTAAAATGAAGGTAAACACAGTAGAATAATAATAAAATAACAAGAATGGGCTGACAAACAATGGCACTCAGACTATAAACAATGAAGGAAGAGCAAGCAATCGGGTGACTAATAGAATAACCTGAAACAATGTTAACAGAGGGGTTCACTTTTACTCGTCTCTACTCACATCATCTAAGTGTATTCCCCTTTCCCTATGCCTAAAGGAAACCCGTGGGCGACTACGGGTGCTGCTGTACCTGTCTGCTCACAGGAGGCTTAAGCCTCCGCTTCTGGGAGCCTGGGGTGAGCTCTCTCTTTCTGTGCAGCGCCTCCACCCATGAGGGATCCCAACATGGGCAGGATGGTTCCTCATAGGACACAATACAATCCGTATTAACAATATAACACCACACCATATAAATATAACAGATCTTTACTATACACTGCAACAATAAACCCCATAGATGATAATACACTGCTGTAGTACCCAACACAATGTGTTTTCCCCAAAGTACTGTCCACAGAACAATCCTGCACCCAAATGTGAGATAGCGCTACAACTATGAAGTGATGTGCACAGTGGGTACCTTCCTGATCACAGGCCTCACCAAGGTATATTGCTGGTAGGATGCTGTATTAGGTCCCATGTAGTGGGGCCTCCAACAATTCCCCTCACACCTTGTCCAAGGAGCTGTCCACGTGGTGATCTCCAGTGAAAGGATTCCTCTCCGGTGCTGCCATATGCAGCTGGTTCCCAGGCCACAGTTCTCCGCCTGGACGTCCATCCAACGGCGCAGTAGAGCAGCAGTAGCACTAAGGTGAAGAGGGTCCCTATCTGGGGCCTTCCTTACAATACCGAGCTATAGTGGCTCAGGGCCTAGCTGGGACCTAGGTGGCAATGTCTAGTCCTAGTCCAGGAAGCTACTGCTCTCTGGACACTACCTTCTTCCTTGGATGCCTCTGTCAGACTGCCTATACTCTGTTAGTCCAAATGGAGGGATACTTTTAATTAAAAATGGCTGCTCGCATCCTTTCTCGCAAGTCCTTCTGGAACTTGTAGTCCCGTAAAGGCCCTTTCAGGCAATCCAAGATGGCCACTGCTTCAGCAGCCACTGCGCATGCACACCTAGCTCAGCAATGGCCACCTCCACCTTTCCCCGATCACGCTGGGTCCCTGCGAGCAGCTAGCCAGTTCCCTACACCGGAGCAGGTTAGGGGACTCGGCTACATCAGAGACATACAGACAACTAAAATGTGGTTAAATGCCCATATATTTAATTGATAACACAAGCACCAACATGGTTAGATTTAACTGTATAACACATTGGTTATCTGTCTCAAACACCACCGTTACTGTACAACTGACCCACCAGCCATGGTGGCCTAGTGGGACATACATAATGACCGCACCATGAGTCTGGAAATACATCTTTAAATGAGCTGCCCTAGCTTTCACCTGCTAATGTCTTCCCCAAAGTATACAATCATTTGATTTGCAATCTGACCATTATCATCAATGTCAGCTGTGAAAAAGGCAATTGAATCATAACATCACCATTCTTTTCCTTAATATTTTATAGATTTACTTTCCTTTTAATAAAACATCATAGGCCATATTTTGTAAAAGCCAAATAGCACCAATCCGGCATTATTGAATGAAAAAAGCCCATTGATGTAAATGGGGCTTTCTGTGCTATAGCACTACATCAGGTCTATTCACACCTTACAAGTAAGGGCCTGAAACATAAAACAATAAACTCCAATAGAAAAGGGGAGGGAGGGTATCACAATAAAGATGTGGCCCCTTCATTGTTGACCTTATGATATCCCCCCCCCGGTGGCTCCCCTTGCTTGCTCTGCCCATCCCGAATGTACTCTTAATTGTATCGCTCCAACATCCCTGCAGACAAATCGTCTGCACCACATCATGCCTCGGTTTTGCTATAAATCGGTGAAAGCATTTCCTGTACTTCATCATTAGATCCACTCTCTTTAGCAGGTGATATTGAACCTAACCCAGGTCCTCCCACTTCAACTCTGTCCCATACCCCTGAGAATATACCCTTCAAATTCCAAAAAGGGCTATCTCTCGCCCATATAAATATCCGGAGTCTGCTGCCCAAATTGGATGAACTAAGGGCATAAACCAAAAGCCATCGTTCTTACAGAAACATGGCTAACCCCTAAAACTCCTGATGCACATATTGCCATTCAGGAATACTCCATTTTTAGGAGAGATAGGTCAAAGAGAGGAGGATAGGTGTTATTATATATTGCAGACACCTTACAATTTACACTGTTAAATTGCCCCCTAAGACCACCCTCTTTTGAAATCCTAGTTGGCAGAATCTGCCTCCCCTTCTCTAAGCCCGTCCTGATTGCTGGCATCTACCGCACCCCTAAAGCCCCTCTACAATCTCTGACTGATATCACCCAGTTTCTCTGCTCCATTTCCTCTCTGAATGAGAAGAGTGAGCTGCTAGTTCTTGGGGATTTCAACTTCAACTGGCTTGACCCTAAAAACCACAAAATCCACATACAAATCAAGTCGCTTAACCTATCGCAAATCATTTCCCAACCCACATGAAAAAACCTGAAATCGCACAACCATTCCTTGCTTGACTGGATTCTTTCCGCAAATCCCAGCAGAATCCAATCCTCTGGCATCCTTCCTGACATTTTCAGTACCATGCAATAGTATACTGTGTAAGGAAAATTAAACCGCCCCAAACAAGCCCTAAAGTTCTCCTCACTAGAACATTTAGAAACTTTAACCCACAACAGTTTCTGGCTGACCTTACCAACTGCCCTTGGCACAGAATCGATTTAATTCCTGACCCTGATTCTGCGCTCGACTATTTCAAATCCGAGTTCTTAAAACTCTGTGATACCCATGCTCCACTACGCAGAATAAGGGTACGGGGTGCCCACCTTCCATGGGTTACACCTGACCTTATAGCACTCTACCAGTTCAGGGATGCCTTGTGGAAAAGCCACAAAATAACTGGAACTACCAAGGATCCCAATCACTACAGATGCCTGCGGAACATGTGCACAAGGCAAACACGGCATGCAAAAGCACAATATTACTCTGACAATCTCCTCCAGAACACATCAAACCCAGCTAACTTCTGGAAGGTTATCAACAACATATTCCAGCCTTCTAACCATCAACACCCAAGTAATATCACCAACGGCGATATTACTCTGACAACCCCACCGACATTGCAAATGCATTCAATGATTACTTTGTGGGGTGTGCTACTAACTTATTAGCAAAACGCAACCCAAACCACAAACCTGAATCTCATCCTGGGAGTACCCATATAGCCCCACCCCCTCCCAACATTGCCCACAATTTTCAATTTGGCCCAGTATCCGAAGGGGAGATTACACAAGCGCTTCTCAAATTAAAACTAAGCAGCCAATGTGGACCTGACTTACTACAATCTAGGTTCCTAAACCTTGGTGCCCCAGCAATTGCCAAACCAATTGCTTCCATAGTCAACTCTATCCTGTCTGTAGGCCATATCCCTAAGACCTGGAAAGCTGCCAGAGTTGTCCCAATCTTCAAAAGTGGGGACAAAAACACTGTCTCAAACTACAGACCAATCTCCCTTCTCCCAATCCTATCCAAAGTCATGGAAAAATGTGTCCACTCCCAATTAAGCGATTACTATAACAAGACAAATTTCCCTAGCCAATTCCAATCTGGCTTTCGCCCCAAACACTCTACTGTAACTACCCTGCTAAAAGTTTGCAATGAAATCCAGTGTGGAATGGAACGGGGTCAACTCACTGGTGCAGTATTCCTAGATTTTGCAAAAGCTTTTGATACTGTTGATCATACTATCCTGCTCAACAAACTCCAGAGCTCTGGAATAGGGAAGCATGCTTTAAACTGGTTTCGTTCCTACCTATCAGGTAGATCCCAACATGTGTCCATCTCTGGCTCTAACTCTAACCCCCTGGATATCACCTGTGGCGTCCCGCAAGGCTCTGTTCTGGGGCCCCTACTCTTCTCAGTGTTCATCAATGATCTTCCTACAGCTTGTCAGGAAACCTCAATACACATGTATACAGATGACACAATCCTATAAGCACACAGCCATAGCCTCTCTGACCTTCAACACATAATTCAGTCTGAATTTTTGAGATTCGAAAACTGGATTTCCCAAAACAATCTGTTTCTAAACACTGACAAGACTGTAACAATGGTGTTTGGGACCAAGACTACATTTTTAAAGCTTCCAGCGACTGAGCTCCAGATTAGAACCAACACTAACACCACCCTAACTCCTGTTACTAGTTTTAAATACCTGGGCATATGGTTTGACTCTCACTTAACATTCGGGATGCACATTGATACCCTGACAACCAAGACCTATGCCAAACTAGGGGTACTTTACAGGAACAAATCCTCCCTAAGTCTCCTGGTCAGAAAACGTATCGCACAGCAGATGCTAATGCCAATTATTGACTATGGAGACATAGTATATGGCTCAGCACCTCAAACCCACCTTAGCAAACTTGACACCCTCTACAATTCAATTTGTCGTTTTGTTCTCCAATGCAACTATAACACACATCACTGCGAAATGCTCAAAGAATTAGATTGGTCATCACTCGAGTCTAGGCGCAAAGTTCACCTTTCCTGTCTTGCCTTCAAATTCTTTATGGGCAAGCTACCCAGCTACCTGAACAAGCTCCTCACCCCTACCACATGCAGCACCTATCATCTGAGATCAGACTCCAAAAGACTGTTCATGGTCCCAAGGCTCAACAAAGTATCCGACCGCTCCTCCTTCTCTTACCGTGCACCCCAAAACTGGAACAACCTACCAGAGACTCTTACATCCACCACCAGTCTAAGTTCTTTCAAATCTAAGGCTGTCACACATTTTAATCTGGTCTGTAACTGTTTCATTCGCCCATAATATAAATTATCTTCAACTGTGCATGCAATGTCTTGTATATAATGTATACCCTGCTCATTATGTAACTGTATTTGTAAACATGTATTATTTGTCTTAACTCTGTGCCCAGGACATACTTGAAAACGAGAGGTAACTCTCAATGTATTACTGCCTGGTAAAATATTTTATATATAAATAAATAAATAAACTTCACAATTTTCATGTATGTATTCATGTCTAATTTTGTGAACTTGAAATCACTCTGTCTCTCCCTTTGCACAGCCGAGAGATCATGAAAATCTTTCCATTCCCCATCCTCACTTTTCACCTTTGCCAACCAATACCCCCCCCTCTCAAATCACAAAAACAAATTTACTATAACACCCTTATCACCTCTCCATCACCTCATCCACGCCAACTTTTCTCCCCCCTAAACAATTTCCTACGACAATTCCCATCTCTCTTGTTGAAGCCACCCTCCCTCTCTCAGCCATGGACATTGCCTCCTACTTCTCACAAAAAAATTAACAACATCCATGCTTCCTTCCCCACTGTTGCCTTCCATCCCCCAACCATCACTCCTTTCCATCCTTCTGCCCAACCTCTGACGAAGATCCATTTTTTGCAGACGACATCCAAATCTATTTCTCCATCCCACTATTCTCACCGGAACTTTTTACCCGTATCTTTGCCTGAATTTCTGCCATTTTCAGCAGGATGTCCTCCCACTTCCTACAAATTAATCCATCAAATCCCCCTCACAATATCCTCCTCCCATTCTGTTTGCAACCTAAGTCACCTTTGACCCTTCCATTCTCTTCACTACCACCTGTCGCTACCACCTATACAACTAAGCAACATTTGTCCACTCATTTCTCTCTCCTCTGTCAACTTCTCATCCATTCCCTCATCTGCACTAGTTCCAACTAGTGCAACTCCCTTCTCCTCAGTCTCCCCCTCTACTCTTCCATACCCCTCCAACAAATACGAAATACTGCAGCCTGTACACTTGTCAATCACCCGCTCTGCCCACACAACCATCTCCTCTCCCAACTCCAGTGGCTACTCATCCAACAACGTTCCGTCTTCAAATTCCTGACCCTGATCACAAATTTCTCCAATGTCTTGCCCCTCATAACCTCACGCTACACCCCTTCCAGTCCTCTTTGCTCCCTGACTGCCACAAACCCTCACTCCTCCCCCCCCAGCTGCCTGTGCCCCCTCTTGATTCCGATCATTTGCCTTACTCACCACCCTTCACTGGAACAAGCTCCCCCACCACATCCAATCTGCCCTTTCCGTAACTATCTTCAGAAGCAAACTCAAAATTCAAATTTCATGATCCCCGTTAACCTCGTATCCCATCCCCTCCGTCACCCCACCCACTCTCCAGAACACCCATGATCTCCCTTACCCCTCATCCCTTCCGAAAGTCTCTCCAAAACCCTCCAAAGTCACCCACCTCACCGATCCAATTGGCTCCACTGTCCTCACTGTCAGACCATCCCCATGTCACCAACAAGACTAAATCCAGATACCTGACCCCAACCCCTGCCCACCAACCAAGCAATCTGTCAATGCATAACCCATAGCCTGACCATAATGTTCCCACTCCTACCCACCACAATGACAACTTGACAATTACTCTATAATCTATATATGTAACCACATCTTTGTTTTACTAACAACTCAAAGAATATCATATTTTTAGATCTTTCAGACTAGCAGAGTTATTATTTGATTGAAGAGAAAGTACAACATTGAAATATGTTTTTACAGTTTTGCTATAGTATAGCACAGTGATTTTTTGGGGCTACTCTTTCAACATATTGTACCTGAGGGAAGCCTGCAGCAAAGTAAATCTGGCAAAAGATGGATCCTACATATCATCCAGTTTCACAGTCTTTGGGGGAACACTTGTACTCACCAAGGTGTTCACAACATATGCCTGAAGCATCCTGCATTTATTGAAACTTGGATTGGGGAATTTAGGAAAAATTAGACAAAGACATTGAGTAGCAAAATAAAACATTGCAAGTATTTAGACATCAAGAGAAGTTGAGTGGCAGTTATGGCCACTGTCAACAAAGTTTTGAATCAGACACATGTTTTCTAATATTTAAAAAGTTTCAACTTTAACACCTCCATGGTAAATACTTTCTTTGGAGGGTTTTTTCAATCTGTGATTAATGCCTTTTGTGGATCAGACTGTTTAGCACTCATCAAAATTGTTTGTTTGCAAAGTAATTATGGTGTTACCATTAGTCAAACAGATAAACATAAGTAGCTTCACATAAGTGTTTCTGATGAAAAGTGATCCCTATTCATTAAATTTCTGGTAAAAATGAGCTATCCATGTCATTTACACTGCTAACATTCACAAAAATTAACTTATGGTTTTAAGTTATACCAGTAACAGAGTTAAGTAAGAGCAAATGGACACTCAAAGGAACAAATGAAGATTATATATCACAGATCTTACCTTGTAATTACCGCAATATATTTACACGGTCCTTCAAGTTTCACATACTTACTATAGGCAGTGATTTATTTTTAGTGAAATTTGAATTTAAATGAAAAGCCTGTGAGGCCTCAAGCTTCGTCAGTCAAGATAACAATTTGTTCTTTGCCAGGAACAAATGAAAAGAGAAGGGTAAAAGATATAGTGACACATATTTGTTGTGGGTTATTTAATTGCATTACCTTATCTTGTGGAGAGAGAAAAATCTTAACTGATTTTATCAGTCCTTTTTTCTGTCATTTACTTTTAATTTCTTTTTCAGTTCATTGCTTGTGAAAAAAAAGTGTCTATAGCCCGAAGGTTTAAAAGCAGGCATATGTAAAGATCAGGCAATGAAAAGGCTAATGGTTGTCAGGAATATGCTAATTGTATTATTTTGTTCATGGCTCATGCTTTTGCATATTCAAGAAATGGAAACAATACAAGTCTAATATCTGACACCTTTAAGAATGATATATACAAACATTATTATTATTTTTTTTTAAATTATTCCACTACCAAAATATTGTGCTGTATCTTTGTTCCAAAGCAATGTTGAGATTAGAAGATGCACACATTTCTCTCTCCCTTGCATTGTATTGAGAAGCGATCCACTGCAAACTCCTATGGACGTAAAGGGTTAAACTATATTGATGGGGAGTAACAGTCTCTACCTATAATATATTAAGAAGGGAAATCATGGAGAAACTAAATATAGAAGATTTATTCAGACTCAAGAAAGATCTGATACGTCATAAAATGTGTCACAGGACATACATTGCACTTGATTTTTGCTCCCCTACAACAGGTCAAAGATTTACTGGTATATGCTTTCTGTAAATTTATTTTTCAATTAAGGAATCTGGAACAGTTGTGTAGAATTTAGAAATAATAGGTTCTGCATGTTTGAATGATATATTTTTGGTATGGACAATACATCAGATATCAGAAGGGCAAAACATGTAAGGTCATACAAAACATAACACAAGATACATCAGAATATGTAATATTACATTTAAACTATTACTGCCATCTCATGACACCTGCTTCTTAACAGTATATATACTTAACAGTATAAATATACTTAACAGTATATATAAAAAAAATGGGAGACTTTTGGTTTATATCCCCTTATTTTAATTTTGTAACAGTGCAATCCTATAGATTTTCTACCATGCGATGTTACTTAATCATGTACATATTTACATATATATATATAATGTAAATATGTACATGATTATGTAACATCGCATGGTAGAAAATGTATAGGAAAATGTATAGGATTACTATTACATCAAATAATAAGTGACTCTGTGCCTTTATTTACAGTGTATATTATTTAAAATCCGTACAGGAGTAGGGTATGTGAAAGGTAATCATTTGAATTTCAGGAGATGGCTAGGCTGTTTGGGATACCATTTTCCTATAAGGGATCTGTCTGAACATTCAGGATGAATGCTGACAGGAAGTGACATAATCTGGTCTGAAGCCGCCACGGCCATCTTGCTTCCTGGCAAAGCATGCCCTAACTCCCCTGACAGGAAATCAGCCTCTCTTTGGTTCTCATTGCCAGCAGCTGCATCTGGTCTTTAAAAGGCAGGCAGCTGCTACTAGTATTTGCTCATGCAAAGTATTTGTTACCTTGTCCTGTCTGAGCTCTGCCTTGCCTTTGTTTTACCTGCTGCCTGTCTTGACCTTGGAACTGAACCTGACTACCCCTTGCCTGCCACCCGCATCGACCTTGGAACGGACCTGATTACTCTTTGCCTGCCACCTGCCTCGACCTCGGAACTGGACTATCCTTTGCCTGCCACCTGCCTTTGCCCCCGGAACTGCACCTGACTACCCCTGCATCCCAGGCCTCTGATCCCAGGCCAAGGTCGGTGTATTACTCCTTACCTCTGCACTGCGGGTCCGTATTCTGTCTTGCAGTCAGCAACATTACACATTGCACGAGCCACGCAATGAAACCCGCAGAGTTAGCGAATGCCGTTTCCCGTCAGGGCCAGCTTCTGGGAACCCATGCCACCTGTCTAGCTAATGAACGAAAATGAAAGAGGAGGCGGAGCACTACATCAAAGGGTTCCTTGCAAAAAATTACAAAGGTGCGTTCCCATGATAAAAAAGGTAAGGATTTATTGGATCATAGAAGAACAAACAGCTGTTTGTTACCTCTTTATGAAAAGGGTTCCCCCTTGTTGGACGATTCCGTTGCTTTCATGTGAACCTTCCAGACAATCTTTGATACCCCCAGCCGTGCGGCTTCCGCTGAATTTGCACTACTACAATTAAAACAAGGTTCTCGCACTATGGGACAATACGCTATCAAGTTTAGGACCCTGGCAGCGGTGACCGATTGGAACAAGGGGGGTTTGAAGGCTGCTTTCCGTCAAGCCATTGAGGAGAGGCTGAAGGACGAAGTGCCGTACAGATCTGGAAGGACTGGTCACCCTTTGCATGTCACTGGACCTTTGGATGAGTGAGAGATGGCAGGAGCAGGATCGTTCTCACAGATTCCGGTCTCTTCCACTGACTCCACCTATTCAGGCTCCTTCCAAGGAAACACCAGGAGAATCAACGGAACCCATGCAATTGGGCAATTTGCTTTTGACAGAACGGGAGAAGCAAAATGGGTGATCCTTGGGGTTGTGCCTCTACTGTGGCAAGAAGGGTCACATGCTATGAACCTGTACTAAGACGTTGAGAAACAAGGAGTTTCCTCTTCGTATCTGCACCTCCTCCCCATCTCCTTGTTGCTTGATTATCCCCATCTGCCTATCCTGTCAAAACAATTCTGTGATAACCAAGGCCTTCATGGACTCTGGAGCCGCTGGTATATTTGTGGATAAGGCCTTCACTCAATGGATCAAGATTCCTCTTCAGAGGAAGGATGTACCTCTAGGTATCTCTTCCATTGATGGAAGACCGTTGGGAGCGGGAGGTCAATCACAAGAGCGGGTTCAAATCAGGGCTACGGTTGGTGTTTTGCACAATGAACTCATCCAGCTGGATGTCATCAATTCCCCAGCCATCGATGTGGTTCTTGGGCTTCCCTGGCTATGTACTCACAATCCCCAGATTGACTGGATTTCAGGACAGATAAGAACTTGGGGGTCGACGTGCCATGGCAAATGTCTATCACACTGTCGTCCAGAGTTTTCTCTTCTACTGCCTGCACTGGAGGACTTACCCAGTCTCCTGGCCTGTTACTCTGACCTGAGGCGGGTCTTCGACAAGGGACAGGCTAAAGATTACCTGTGCATCGACCGTTTGATTGTGCATTCAATCTCCTTCCTGGGATGACTCCTCCTCATGAACGTACATATCCACTCTCCGAACCGGAAACCAAGGCAATTAGGATATACATGGATGAGAACATGAAGCGAGGATTCATTTGCAAATCCTGTTCTCCTGCAGGTACAGGTTTTTTCTTTGTGGCAAAGAAGGACGGGTCATAGAGACCTTGTATTGATTACCGGGGTTTGAATAAAATTACTATCAAGATCCGGTATCCTCTTCCTCTGATCACCAAACTCTTTGATCATCTACGTGGAGCAACAGTTTTTACCAAGCAAGATTTAAGAGGGCCTATAACCTTATAAGGATAAAGCAGGGTGACAAGTGGAAAGCCACTTTCAACACACGCGATGGCCACTACGAGTACTTGGTGATGCTCGTAGTGCATAGTCCATAACCGGGGTTCTTGAGCCCAAGGCAATCAAGACACCCTTTCCCGGTGCCCTATATGCCCGTCTGCATGATGACTAAGAACCAGGACATGTAGCTTGTTTCTCCAACACAGGACACCCTTTGGGGCAGCGCAGGCTGCAGCTCCCTGGCGGGAAGTTGGGCCACTGCTATGGCATGCAGGAGTCCCTTAGAGCTAAACCTGGCTCCCATCCATACTTAGTACTGAGGGCGAGAGTGTGCTTGCTTTCTATGGTTTTCTTGTGCTGTGAAAACCTGTCCTGATTAGACAAATCTATGCAGCACCACAATAGACTTATTTTATAGTATGATAGATAGAACTTTGTTTCTACTGCTATACTATTATTGGTTTCTTCTCTTTCTTCTTATATACCAATCACGAACGAGCGCTCCTCCCTTACCTGGAAGACAAGAATACTACTACTGGGACAGCGAACAGTCCCATACAAGGGTGTAGAGCCGTTATTACGTCACTTTATATCACATTGTCACTTGGTTGAAGGTGACTGTTTTTTTTGTTTTTTTTCACTTACTGAAGTATTGTATTTCACATTATATTTATAGGTATCACATTTTTGTTTTGATTTGACACAGTTCACTATTCACTATTATATATTTTTTTAGAAGCGCCCGGTCCACATTTTCTTTTAAATCTATGCAGCGCCTCCATTTGTAACACCTTTTCCCCCACCCTATGCGAGATTTGGGTCGCTACCTGTGTAATCCTGGTGAAGTGCATACCTGTTGGTAATCCTGGAGTTGCTCTGCGGTGGTTTGGTGAGAATCAGGACAGGTTTTCAGGGTGCTTCATTCTCAGTTGGCAGCGCCTCCAGCCAGCGAGGATCATGGAGGCCCAGGATGATCCATGCTGACACTTCGCTTGTGACCAAGGCAGTGATCCACACACTGATGTTTATTGCATTGCACAGAAGTCACCACTATCCACATTCCCCTGAAGGGCATCTTAAGTCTTGAAGCCCATCTAGGCTCCCTCCTTGTGTTCCTCCTATATCCCCTTTACAGGGTAGATATTGCCCACTCCACAGGGGGAGGGAAGGGCACTATGACTTCTGGGAGAGTGCAAGTATATACCCTGGGAGATGGTCTTGTAACCCTGCCCCATAACAGGGCAGGTCTGATACTATCAGGCATCACATTAATGACATGTTACCCAGCCAGTATCCTCCCAAGGATGACACTCTCAGGATGTTGCTAGACCACCCCTGGATACAGTAAGTATATCCAGGCTGCAATAGCAAACTAGGCCTTCGTGAGCAATTATCCCTTGAAGTGCCTGTCCCTAGCAGGACTTATTCTGTTAGTGCCCAAGAGAACAAAATAGCGGACGGAGGCTATGCTATAAGTATTATGACAAAATATTCAATGCACCTAATATAGGTCAATATAGTCTATAATGAAGCTAAAGAAAATGCAAAATGTTGACTGATTGAATGTTTTAATGACATATTACAAGATAACAATAGCGTTGTAGTGGGCTATCACACATGCTTGGAACTGTGGTAAAAATCAGTTTATTAATATAACCCTGCAAATGTTCATATATACAGGCTCTCAAAACCTTTTAGCATTTTATTAAAGGTGACAGATTACAGGAATAGTGTGAATTGAAACAAAACACACTGTACAGTTAATTAAACCAACACAATATATGCAAGTCCTCTGGAACACAGATACATTTATATTGGCCAGAAAATCAACATAGTTGAGTATATTTTAACTCTGTCAAGTCCAACAAAAATGTTTTATTATATTTGTTAACCTGATATTTGTTCAAAATTGTCCAAAATTTGTCCAGTAAATTGTAGTCCAGGAAGGACTATAGGTCTATAATTTACAGTAAGTGAAATACTGAATGTTATTTCCGAAGGAATAGGCCAATCCCATTTCCACCCTGTGCAATTGTTTGCATCCTGATCAGAAACACAAAACAATTAGAAGAATCTGATTAAGGGGATTTACAAAAAAAAAAAAGGTTGGTGTGAATAGCGCTAAAAGACTAAAATAAAATGCGTAAAGGATAATACAACAATTACACAATATAGATGGTGTATAATTATAATTATACACCCTAACCTATAAACTACAGGGAATGGCTGCCAAGTAAAACTAACCCAAAACACAGTTTGTGCAAGAACAAAAAACAACAATACAAACCGGCGCCTTAGAGTCCAATGTATGAACAAATATAGAGCACAAGAATTGCGACAATGTCCAATAGAGGAGAGTCCAATCTTTGACTTCAGGCTCCACAGCAGGGATTTACATGTGTGAAGCAAAGGAGAGACGAAGAAAAAACTCCCTTCTCCTGCCTGTATGTCTGGAAACGCTCCTGCAGTGCTCTGCTCCAATGCGACCACTCTCTTCAAACTGCCCAACGCATTTCGTGCGCATGCGCACTTCATCAGGGGTTAATAGAACACAGTCCATAGAATCTTTAAATACTGACAGGATTGACCCCATTGGTAAAGAATAGACACCTATCGAATGACGCTATATAGGCCATGATTGGTCTAAAACTCTGTCAGTCATGTTCTGTGTAAAGTACAGCCTACCTACCATGCAATACATAAACAAAGGTACGAACACTGAAACATTTAACAAAAAAAAATACTATTCAACTCAATAAAATTTACAATAAAGTCATATACCAACATATAGTGCTCTAATGCTAAGACTTGTCGTCAAATATACCAACGGAACATGTTGTACATAATAATTATTTTCAATTTAATTCACGATTCTTTCTACAGATCTGTGGAATGGCAATGGGCACCAGGTTTGCCCCAAGTTATGCGAACATCTTTATGGACAGTTGGGAAGAAGATTATATCTGGAACAACTGTCCCCTTGGGGCACACCTGGTGCTCTGGCGCCGTTTTATAGATGATGTCCTATTCGTTTGGTCGGGCAGCCAGGAACAGCTAGATTCGTTTTTTAATTATCTAAACTTTAACGATAGGGATCTTTCATTTACTTTTAATCATCACAAAGATCACATAGAATTCCTTGACCTTAGTATATATATATATAAGTAACAACCAAATACAGACTAAGACATATTTTAAATCAGTTCAGGCCAACAACTACCTTAGGGCGGACAGCCAACATAACCCTGGCTGGATTCGCAATATTCCTAAGGGACAGCTCATCCGCCTGAAGCGCAACTGCTCAAATCCAGAGGAGTTTGCCATTCAGGCGGATGAGCTTAAAGAAAAATTTCGTGACAGAAAATACCCAGAGAACCTACTAGTAGAAGCATCTCTCAAAGTGGATGAAATTGAGAGGGATACCCTTTTGGAATATAAAAACAAAAATAAAAATCCAAATAAAAATCCACATAAGGGTAAAGAGCAGAACAGTGGTATGGCCTTTGTTACTCAATACAACGAGATGGCACCGAAGATTCGCCAGATTTTAAATAAGCATTGGCCAATCCTTCTATGTGATAATACATTAGCACAATGTCTCCCAGATAGACCTAACATTATCTTCACCAAAGCCTCCAATATTAAAACTCGATTGGCTCCGAGTTGTCCTCTTGACCATTCAAAATCTAAAGTAGCCAATACTAACAAGGGCTTTTTTAAATGTACTAAGTGCACAGCTTGCACATTTAGCTCCAATACTAAAACATTTAGATCAAACGTTACCTCAAAAATATATACTATCAAAACATCTATTAATTGTCATACTACCTTTGTGATATATCTATTACAGTGCCCCTGCGGCCTACAATATGTAGGCAGGACAGGTAGGTGCTACCAAAGAAGGGTATATGAAAATATTTATAATATCAAGCGAGGTTTAACGACACATAGCGTTTCTCATCATTTTAGCATCCACCATAACAAAAGTCCAATTGGATTAAGATGCCAGGCTATAGAGACTGTGCAAGCCAGTTGGAGAGGGGGGAATCAACTCAATCAGATCAGTAGGCGTGAAGCCTATTGGATCTATGAGTTGAAGACCCTCTCCCCCAACGGTCTTAATATTGATTTTGAACTAGGTGTCTTTCTAAAATAGATTTTAACATTTTATAATATATTACTGATTGATATAAATTTTTATATATACATTTATATTTTTAATATATTTACATATTTTTTCTACATATATACTTTTTTTTATATAAGCATTTTTAAATGAGACTAAAACTTATAAATATCATTATATTTCTATCCATCCAATTGTGGGCATATTTATGTACAACATATTCCGTTGGTATATTTGACGACAAGTCTTAGCATTAGAGCACTATATGTTGGTATATGACTTTATTGTAAATTTTATTGAGAGTTGAATAGTATTTTTTTTGTTAAATGTGTCAGTGTTCGTATCTTTGTTTATGTATTGCATGGTAGGTAGGCTGTACTTTACACAGAACATGACTGACAGAGGTTTAGACCAATCATGGCCTATATAGCGTCATTCGATAGGTGTCTATTCTTTACCAATGGGGTCAATCCTGTCAGTATTTAAAGATTCTATGGACTGTGTTCTATTAACCCCTGATGAAGTGCGCATGCGCACGAAACGCGTTGGGCAGTTTGAAGAGAGTGATCGCATTGGAGCAGAGCACTGCAGGAGCGTTTCCAGACATACAGGCAGGAGAAGGGAGTTTCGGCGATTTGTCCCGCCCCCAGTGACGTGTTTCCGGTAACGGAGCGGCAGTCGGCACCAGGAGAAGCAGAGAACAACCAGTGGTCACGCGCATCCGGACGCAGAACTAAGGAAGTGATCGGAGTTTCCCCTGATTGCCACGAGCCCACCAGCAGCTGTTGCCGGATTCTAATCACCACACACCCCTGCTTGTATTCAGTTTACGTCTTGTAAGTAGGATTCCGGTTTTACACACCGGATCCAACATCTGCTCCAGGCATTTTTTAGTTGTTCATTAAATTTACTCTTGTATTATTTGTCAGCCTACCTGTCATTGTTTTATGTGTGTTTTGTCTTGTGTGTCCTATATGTTTGCTTTTAACATTGTTGCACTATGATTTTTTCTTCTTCTCTCCTTTGCTTCACACATGTAAATCCCTGCTGTGGAGCCTGAAGTCAAAGATTGGACTCTCCTTTATTGGACATTGTCGCAATTTTTGGACTCTATATTTGTTCATACATTGGACTCTAAGGCGCCGGTTTGTATTGTTGTTTTTTGATTAAGAGGATTTGTTGAATGATTTTTAAATAGAGATGGATGGCATTACAATTTATGTCTCAGTTGAAGGGGTCACAAAGCCGATGATAACAAAAAAAAAGACATCATTTGTATGTTACTTGTAAAACATATTTTTTCCCTAGGATAGCATAGTAGTTTTAGCGTATTTGTATTGATAATGACTGGAACAAAAACTAACATCACAATGTTTCTCATTCTCATGACAACTATAAATGCACAAGAATGATCAGATACCAAAATGTGATGTAAAAGAAAATGATAAAAAATATTTCCAGTCCACGTGAGCAAAATAATTTTTACTCATAATGAAAACCATGGTTTATGCTTTTCGAATTATTTCCAATTCAGAAGTATGACTCCCTTTGCAGATGAAGTCCATTTCATAAACTCAGATCACATATATTAATAAGAATGGCTGCATGCCCATTTGATTTATGGAGAATTGTGGTCATAAAACAGGTTGTAAATTTTGATGGTGATTGTGAAAGATAACCATGAATCTTACACACTAACACAATAATTGGTATTAAAGAGGTTTCTGGTTTGGCAGGTTTGCTGCAGCTTTAATTTGTAGGCAGTTGTCTGCAGAAAAAGCCAGACATAAATTGAAAATCCATAACTGTATTCATATGTAATGAAATGGAACTGCTTCTAATTAGTGTAGCTTAAAGATTACACACCCTGGCTAGAATAAAAGCTTTTTTTTTTTTTTTTTTTTTTTTAATCTCCACCAATATATTTGCCCTTTCGTTACAATACTATAAATTAAGATATACATTTTAAATGGAATTAAAATGGTGATGTGAGTTTCTGATTGAATGTTTTATATAGACATGACTTTTGTTTTTAGGATAATAGTGCAACAACCATGCTCAGGTAATAGAAGAGAGGCCTTGAATTGCTTGCTACACACAGTATGTTTAAAATAAAGGTACATGTGTTGTTTGTTCTACATAGATTTTTTTTGTTGCATACCACATTTACACAGGGCCAAATGATTACATTTGCTTCACGGAATTGAACTTATTTGGAACCCTACTGAGTGCCTGGGAGCATTTCTGCAACCAAACCTGGAGGGCAGCTGCTCTTTTCTCCCAGATCAGAATATCATTAAACTGCATCAGAAACATTACACACACTAGGAATTGTTATGTTATGTAGGAAAAAAATGGAGTCTGAGGAATAATTTTGAAGTCTTCTATATAGCAACAAACTATAAAATGTCCATTCAATGTATGAACATGCATGAACATACTATTGTAAGTAACTAAGGATCTCCTACTACAGCAGCCATGGATTAAGACATACAGTATACATGTACTGTTCAAGACATGCGCACGCCTTACTGCAAGTTGTTCATTAGTATACAGTATTCATTAGTATACAGTATGTTGCCTATGTTTAAAATAAGTAAGTTCTGTGACACAAACATACGTATCAAGGCAAAACCTGTGCAATTCAAGGGAACAACATCTGCACCACATGTATCAGAGACAATAAAAAAACATTGAAATAATACAATCTTTTCTTTGATAATTCTGGTGGTTTGTTTTGCCCCATAATTGAACCTCTGTTGCATTGATTCATACTCTCCAAAGACATTTACTCAATATATTGTAAAGCTGCTTCCCTGTGCTGGAGAAAATCGTAGTCCCTTTCATTTTCATGGCGTTAAATCCTCCCCTGGAATAGAATAGCAGCTTCACACTATATTGAAAAGATGCCTTGCAATGTTTGTGTACTGTATGTTGATTAGAAATGCGGACAAGTAGGTTCCACCAATAAAAGAAGTATAACTGTGGTTTTAAATATAGAAATCCATCTAATGTATTGTTTTACTAAACCTGTATATAAAAAGATTGCTATAGAATTACTAAATCAGTAATCCTGCATAACTTTTTTCTGATATTTATGTTTCAAGGCAATTCTTTACAGCTATGCTATGGATACATTTCTGCTGTTGTGGCAGCAAAATTTACTAGGTAACATGAACTGGGATATTTGTATAAAACCTGATTATTCACTGTAATAAAAAATAAGTAATAAACATTGACATGAAAATATGTAAACATATTAAACTGACAATATGATCTATATATTTGTTCAACTGAATCTCACAATAAGATGCATACAAATAAAAAAAGATATAAAAGTACTGTATGTTTAATGGGATATATTATTTTTATATCATCAAAGAAGTATTATATATATTTATCAATAGACATCATAAGGTGCTATGGCATGCCGTGTTTTGGTCCCAAAGGACCTTCCTCCTTTGTGGCTGAAACATTGGTGCCCCATGGCATCCTGTGATTGTTATTGATCATTACATATGATCCTTCTTTAATTCATATTTATGTGTTGGTGTGCTATCTGGTTCATTGCTCCTGTGTTATCAGTACAGCCATTATGAGGTAGGCTTGTTATCTTGAGCATGCTGTTCATATTATATATCTATACCTTTACTTTTATATTTGAATGTCCACTTAGTCTTTTTCTTGTTTCATTATTTTTATATCATACCTTCAGTAAAAGGCAATAACTCAAATATATTTTACTATTACTCAGAATAACACCATCCCTGTCTAATGTGCAAAGATGAACAACAAGCGATATATAGCCCAGAAGCTATTTTTGCTTATGGTAAGTAGACTAGTCTTCAATTTTGTGATGTGTTAGCTATCTGACAGTTTGCTCAAATGAAAATATCATCTCTGCTTTAATGAACACCTGCCATCCATTGCCTGGACTGACTTAATGTTCTCTATTCAATGGTTCAGAAATTTCAAATAAGGCTAGGTCTCAGATGAATTGCATAAATAATTAGTGGACGTGCATGATGTGTAAGAACCAGATTCTATCCGTTGTGACACAAACCAATCCATTTTCTATGCTTGCATTTTACTTTCAAACTTCATACTGTAGAGATATAACATGTGATCTGATAAAGTTAGTCATGCCAAGATGTTCTCATCGTTTAGTAATATCTTGCCAGGAAAATATTTAATCAAATGACTCACTGGTACCACATAGTACCACAGCAATGCAGTCTAGATCAGGTTTCCACAATTCTCCATTCTTATTCTTTGGAGGTTAGAATGTATAAAATTATTATTTGAAATGATGTTTCAAGTTTCATAGCTTTCTGTATTTTTGCAGTGGTTCCTTATGTCAATGCTGCAACTTTAGGGAACCTAGAATTAAACCTATATTGAGATTAGAAAATAGGGCTCTGGTGACACAGCTGGGTCCCACCAGGGAAATCATTAACAGACTCCCATTAATTCTCTCTCTATTCCTATTCATGCTCACTCTCTATCCTTCTTCACAATCTAGCCGTTGCCTTTATTTTTCTCTTTGCAATGACCACTTTTTTTGTCTGCTGAAATTCTTGTTTGTCTCTGTTGTCTTTATTTTTCCATCAACTCATGATTTATCAGATGTTTCCTTCTTCTCAAGAGCATATGTAAATACAGATTTGTATATGGTTTTCAAATTGAGGATGCAGTACCACTTAGCACAAAATATTGGAATCACAATTAATATTATCATCAATGACAGAAGGCACTCTTGCATATGACACCTACTGCATGTTTACTTGTGTATCATAATGTAAAGTGTGTTCAACAATTTAGCAAATTTAAGCTACACATTAACTGCATAAAACACAGTAATATATATATATATATATATATATATATATATATATATATATATAAATAGTTTGCGGTGCATGTCCTATACCAATAGTAAGAGAAAAGTAATCCACTCCAGCAGGAGCAGACACAAGACAGCACTCAAAGGTAAGTAAGAAAACTTGTATTCAAAAATAAATATAGCACATAAACATACCACAAACAAGGTCCCATGAGGACCGAAACGTTGGTCATGTTTGTGCTATGTGTATTTTTTATTTTCTCTCTCTCTCTCTCTCTCTCTCTCTCTCTCTCTCTCTCTCTCTCTCTCGCTCTCTCTCTCTCTCTCTCTCTCTGTTTTGGATAGGAAGGTGTTTATATAATGATAATCGAGGAGAAATTAAACAGTTTTGCAATCATGCAGGATGAGTATGCGCAAAACTTAAATCCTGATGAATAAATATGTCATATGCGCTAAATGCAGGAGTGTGCAATGATCCAATAGTCTTGTTATTTGCCACATAAAGTACATTTACCATGCTGCCTCTTTGCATCAATTATGAATTCTTCAGCGCGTCTGATCTCTGGATTAAAGCTTTTCAGAATTTTTCAACAAAATATAATAGCTATCACTATGTATAAATCAGTTCAGGGAATATATGATTAGAAAATGTAGCGATGGCCATTCTTAAAGTCATCTGCAAAAAAATCTATATTTATCTGAATAAATATTGCTTACCTTTATGTATTTTGCACTTATCTATACAATTCTTCCCTATAATATTTATTTTATAATATCTATGCAAAGCACAACGTACACTGGCAAGCACTGTTTAAATACAATACAATCAGATATGTAATTTGGATACAAATAAACTGGACAAACCAAGTTGGATTGTACATTTAAGATGACAAGGAACATTCTGAAATTCTAGATGTATGATAATGTCTTGGAGGAAATGACCTGCTCTCCCTTATCAGATAGAGATTATTTGTTTATAGGATATTAGCGGAATTACTGTTGTTGCATGTGGGATGGGGAGGGGGGGAGGTGCTAGGAGGGGGGAGGGGGGGAGGGGGAGGAGGAGGGGGAGCAGGGGGAGGAGGAGGGTCCAAGGTAGGGAGAGTTCAAAATATATATTTTTTTCATTTCTAACACAATTTAGTTAAAACATGCATTCCCAATCTAAAAACTTTACTATTAAAATAAAACCGAACTAACCCTAACTGTATCCTATCAAGTCAAGCATATAATTGAGAATGGCAAGAAAACCACAGAAAGACTACACAAAAGTTACAATTTCAAAATAGAATCTTTTTAATCACATGCTTTTGCTTAGTTCGCACTGTTCACAATGGAACATAAGTACGAAGCGTGAGGCATTTAGCTAAAATTAAGAAAACTGCTTTAGTACCGGAAGTATTGAACCAGTACTTTGAGGACCGATTATGCCACCTCCAAATATGTTAAATATGAGGGAAATAGGGGAAAGGGAGAAGAAGACTAGCTCTTGCTACAGTCTATGGGATGGTGCCAGGGGTGGAAGAATACTGGACAAAACTGCACTTGCCTAAACAAGTGAAAATGACCCCTATATGACTAGCACTCATGTGATGATAATATGATATGTTCAGAATAAAATTAACCTTTATTGGTATATGAAATAATAAGTGAGGATAAACATTAAAAAGCAAACACACAACACTACTAGTTAAAACAAGTATTAAACAAACCACCTCCCAATCAAATAATACAATGATAGGGGTGGTAAGCAGAGGGACTATTGGGGACTGGCACCTTAAAATAATCTAGTCCTAATACAAACGGTGCCTCTGGGTGGGAAGTATATATATATAGGTACGGAAAAGTGTGGTATATGTGTGTAATGTATATAACAATCTCACACCTTCCAAACCACTCCTGATAGGATTGTCACTCATAAAGGTATTCAAAACAAGCTGCAAAGGAAAACAGCAGAAGGTGTAATTGCAAAGAGCACCCTGCTGATAGATGATGGTATAGGAATAGTATTCCAATCGAGTATACTAAATGCAGCCTGATAGAGTGGATACTAAGGGCTAGATATTGCCTAATTCATAGTATTTACACTCTATTCACGAGAGATGACAATAACAAATAGTCCTTGTGAGCAACGCAAATTAAAGTTAAATAGTCTCAAAAATTGGCTACAGTGTAGCTAGGATTACAGTATGTGACTATTGAATGGGGAACCCTGGATTCATTGTATAATGTAAGTGGCCAATCTTAATGATCTGGAGCCAGTGATATTAATCGGCAGCTGTTTCAGGTAGTTTCAAGTGGCCACCTTGAGAATGTGTGACGCGAAACGATCGTCAGTGGGCGCTACTCTGTGACATCATCCCACGTGTTAGTGTGGCGGCGTGCAGACACTAGAAGGCAGCCTCCCTCTGTACCTTCAGTGTGGAGAGCTGTCATTTTACATGATAGGTACCTGGTCAGTTCACCCCACCCGGCAGTTCACGTTCTGTGGTGTTCATTAATATACCACGCCGGGTGGAGCTCTGTAGCGTGTACACTCATCGGAGCTGTGATCCATTTGTATCATGTGGCAGCCACTCATGTAAATTTTACTTCAAATTGAAACTACCCGAAACAGCTGCCGATTAATATCACTGGCTCCAGATCATTAAGATTGGCCACTTAATTAATACTGACTTGAGTTACATGTCTGCACACTATTCGTTGGGGTTATATATTATAGAAAACAACTTTTATATACCGTATACTAACGAATAAGATATTACTACTATTACGCAACCGCTGCCTTCATAGAGTAACTGAGTAGCAGTTTATTTCACCGTACACTGCTCTCATTAGGCTTTGGTATTTTGCTACTATATACCACTGTCAGTCTGTTTGAATGGATACTCTGTCTGCGAGTAATTTATACAATGAATCCAGGGTTCCCCATTCAACAGTCACATAATCCTAGCTACACTGTAGCCAATTTTTGAGACTGTTTAACTTTTATTTGCGTTGCTCACAAGGACTATTTGTTATTGTCATCTCTCGTGAATAGAGTGTAAATACTATGAATTAGGCAATATCTAGCCCTTAGTATCCACTCTATCAGGCTGCATTTAGTATACTCGATTGGAATACTATTCCTATACCATCATCTATCAGCAGGGTGCTCTTTGCAATTACACCTTCTGCTGTTTTCCTTTGCAGCTTGTTTTGAATACCTTTATGAGTGACAATCCTATCAGGAGTGGTTTGGAAGGTGTGAGATTGTTATATACATTACACACATATACCACACTTTTCCGTACCTATATATATATACTTACCACCCTGAGGCACCGTTTGTATTAGGACTAGATTATTTTAAAGTGCCAGTCCCCAATAGTCCCTCTGCTTACCACCCCTATCATTGTATTATTTGATTGGGAGGTGGTTTGTTTAATACTTGTTTTAACTAGTAGTGTTGTGTGTTTGCTTTTTAATGTTTATCCTCACTTATTATTTCATATACCAATAAAGGTTAAGTTTTATTCTGAACATATCATACTATCATCACATGAGTGCTAGTCATATAGGGGTCTTTTTCACTTGTTTAGGCAAGTGCAGTTTTGACTTTCAAATATGTACCTACATTCCAAATTTGAAGTTAACCAAACAATTCCTTGAGGAGCTAGAGTGAAAAAAAACAAGGTTTTCACGAACATTTGTTCGGGGGCTACCCGAAGCTATCGGCCAAAAATACCAAAACCCCACCTACCCTCTTCCTTTTGATCCTATTAGATAGCATGTCAAGTTTGGTGGCTCTAGGATTAAGCGTGTGGATTTGTATAACCGGACAAACAAACTTTCTGAATTATAGTATAGATACAACATTTGAATTTAATACAAAGAGTTAATTAACATAAAAGAAAACAAGCAGACTTCAGCTCAGAAGGCAAGTTTGAAATGTTCAATAAATTGGGGCACATACAGTTGCTGAATTATCATGGACTTTAAAAGCAATTTTTTTTAAAAATAGTTATGGTTATAAGTATATGTGGAAAATAAATTGTGTTCCTGGTTTAAACAGGTATTGATGGTAAAGCATTTTACTTGCTTGCTTTTAAATATATGATAATACAGCACTATATATGAAAAGGTAAAAGGTAGTGCATGCTAAATTCCTGAATACTGCAGTGGACTTATAATAAAAGCACTGGTCATTGAGGTGGGTGGAACCAGTTGGAGATTTGTAACATTCCTTGCTGCCTTAAGTAAGTAGAAACTTAAGACAGATTTACTAAACAGTTGTAAATCTTAAAGCAATTCAAGGCTTAGTCAAAAGAACTAGGGTCTAGATTCATTAAGCTGTGAAAATCCTTAGCACGCCTTATGGCCCAATTAAAAGACTATGCTATGAAATGTGTTAAGGTTTAGCACTGTTTAGTGAGCCAAGACTCTAATCTCTTGGTGAATCAGGTACTAAAAGATAGATTTCAAATATCTTCAAGGTAGGGATATGTGCCTGCAATTTTCTAAATGTATAGCCCTGTATACAGTCAATATGATATATTCAAGCCAAATATATTATTATATTTATTAATATCAACATTTATATAGCACCGATTTTATATATATATATATATATATATATATAGAGTTATACGTTACCGTTCCAAGGATTGGTAAACAAGAGACAGCACTCAAAGTTGAAAATCAAAGTGTATTAGTGAAAGCAAAAATACATCCAGAAACCCAACGTTTCGGTCCTGCAGAATGGGACCTTCCTCAGGGGGATACTGATACTGATATCCCCCTGAGGAAGGTCCCATTCTGCAGGACCGAAACGTTGGGTTTCTGGATGTATTTTTGCTTTCACTAATACACTTTGATTTTCAACTTTGAGTGCTGTCTCTTGTTTACCAATCCTTGGAACGGTAACGTATAACTACATTCTCTATATGGGACGTGCACCTGTGGCTTACCAGCACCTATTGGAGTGCCAACTGCCTTATCTGACTATATATATATATATATATATATAAATATATATATATATATATATATATGTAAAAGGGTACCTCCCCCGGTCCCCGGTTCCCCCCCCCCCTTACCTGCGCTAAGCGGGGGAAAGTGCAGAGGCTGTGGAATCTGGTGGTAAGTGACCCGGTTGCCGGAGGCATCAGCGGCTCCCATTGCAGGGCATCGCCACCTTGAAATTGCTAGCGCATGCACAGTACGTTTCGCGCATGTGCAGTGCAAGCGCAAGCGGGCAGTAGGGAAACAGCACCGCAGGGTAACTACAAGCCCCATATTGCCCAGGGGCTATGAGTCAGGTGGCTAAGTATAGCCAATCCCGTAGCCAGATTCACCTACTCCCTGATATTGATACTTTGTGCGTGCTAGGAGCACGCCAGTTGGAGCTTGGACAATGTTAGGGTAGGTTGTGTAGGTGCAGGGCGTCTGTGGCCCCTGCACTAGGCCAGAGACCCTCCCCTAGGCCCCAGCTATGTCCCTGCACCAGAAGTACCTGGTTGGCCAACAAGCAGTGGCCAATGTCAGCCGCAGTCTTACTCCCAGCGAGCAGAATTATCCAGTCCATAAACTGGAGTCCCTCGCTCTTAAATGGGCAATCGTGGATAAACTCCATGGTTACCTGTACGGCATCACATTTGAGGTACAAACGGATAACAATCCATTAATGTACATAATAACGCCCGCCAAGCTGGACGCCACCGGCCACCGATGGCTGGTGGCCCTTTCCAATTACCGGTTTACACTGAAAAGTAAACATGGACCCCTGAACATTGGAGCCGACGATCTATCCCGAAGACCGGGACTGGGTACCACCACGGATGATGACCTCTGGGATGAGATCCCTGGACCAGGGATGCAAGCTATGTGCAACACAGCGGCTATCGTGGAAGATAAGGTGGCCTTCTCAGAACTGAGGGTAGCGGATTCCTGGGGTGCCAATCCAAAGCCGTTCCCGCCACCTACTGTGACCCAGGGGGGCTGAATATTACTCATATCAAGATCACTGCGTGGAAGGATATGGTGCAATATCAAAAGCGGGATCAAGTGACTGGCATTATCCATCAAGCCACCCAGCAAAACAAGCCTGCAATCCTGAAACGTGCCCCCAGCGATATGGTCGCGATACTCATGCGAGAAATGGATAAATTCGAGATCGATAACAGTCTACTCTATTGAGTGGTACAGTACAACAACCACCCAGATAGAAAGCAACTGGTCCTACCCAGGAACCTACAACATATGGTCCTGAAAGCACTGCATGACAAACATAGCAACCTCAGTGTAGAGAAGACCTTCGGACTGATACGCGACCGGTTCTATTGGCCACGGATGCGAGAGTCAGTGGAATGACACTGCCATCGATGTTCATGGTGCACCCAGCGCAAGACCCTCCCAACCAGAGCCGCACCAATGGCTCACCTGAAGAGCTCGGGTCCCATGGACCTGGTGTGTATGGATTTTCTATGCATTGAAGCAGACACCCAGTGCATCTGTAACGTGTTGGTCATCACGGACCATTACACACGCTACGGTCAAGCCTTTCCCACCAAAGACTAAAAGGCCATCACGGTGGAAAAAGATCCTGTGGGAAAGATACTTTGTACACTATGGTATACCCAACAGCCTACATTCATAGCAGGGCCGGGATTTTGAGAGTAAACTCATAAGGGAATTACTCAAGCTCCTCAATATTATTAAGTCCCGAACAACCCCTTAACATCCAGAGGGAGACACTCTGCCGGAGCGAATTAACAGGACTCTCCTTGATATGCTCGGTACCTTGAAAGGTGCTCAGAAAAGTGAGTGGAGCAAGCATATGGAAACACTGGTACATGCATACAATTGTACCCGCCATGAGTCCACAGGATTCTCCCCCTACATCCTAATGTTCGGTCAAGAAGCCAGGCTGCCGGTAGACATGTGTCTGAGGGTATCAACCGATGGGGTACCCAATACGATGCATTTCAAATATGTGCAACGGCTCCAGGAAAGCATGCACCTCCTTGAGAAAGGTCCCATTTAGAGGACCGAAACGTCGGTGTGTGTGCTATCAATTTTCAATACAATTTGTTTATCAAAGTGCTGTCTCGTTATTACTGGAAGCTTTCCTGACTGTCTGTCTGCTAAGGATATCTTTACATACATATATATACATACATACATACATACATACATACATACATACATACATACATACATATATACATGCATACATACATACATACATATATATATACTGTACATATACAAATGCATATTGTATTTAATGTCTAAGCTACCAAACCAAAAACATAATTCGTATAAAGTTATTTAACAGCATTTGGTCAGAAATGTTAATACATTATACTGTAGTTGAAATAGTGTTTAATTGTTTAGACCGGTCCGGACCCCCTCTGCAGTGCTAAGTGATTTAGTGTTGACCTGGTGTTATCCCCCGATCGTACTGGTGTTTAAACCAGTTATTCTAACACTATTTACTTTTGTTTTGCTTTTATCTCATACCCATTAGTAGACCTTGGTTGTCTACTGTCGTATCACCCATTTTTAACAATAAAGTGTTCAATATCCCTCAGTGCGCCTGCCTGTCATTTGTTTTTCTTGAAATAGTGTTTAATTGTTTAATCAGAAATTAAAATCATGATTCTATTTATTGTATTCACTATTACGTTTCTCAAAATGTACCAGTCACAAGGGATTTTCAGTATCCCAATCTTCCTCATAACAATGGACATACACAGTAATTACTTTTACGTTTTTTTTTTTGTCTTGTTATATAATTTATAACAAATACAATTATCACTAGTTAGCACATTCACATCTCAGACCGGTCAGCCTTTCACCATTATCTCTTAGAATACAGTGCTTTCACTTCAGCCAGGGATTCTGGAAAATGACATTCAAATAAGCACAGTGTCACCTTATGCGTCTTACCCATTTCAACATGGAACCCTATAAGCTCTGCCTGCCATATTAAACCACTTTTCCGCACAGCCGATAAAGACGATAGCCAGTAAACCTACTCACAGACAGCTATCAACTTTTTGGGTCTCATCAGTGTGAGGCTGGTTATACTGACTTTGCAATATGAAGCTGGCATAAGTTTCAACAACACATTAAATACATTATGGTGGGTAAAAAAAGTAACAAACACTCCACCGTACAGCATACAGCAAATAAAAATATTTGTGAGCCCATTCACAGAATACAATGCTTCCACTGTATATAATTTAAGAATTAATACTACAATGAGTAATTATTCTGTGTGTAGCCCCTTTCCCCCATGTCTAGGGTGACTACGTGTGCTGCGTTACCTGATTGGCTCAAAGGAGGCCTGATCCTCCATTGCACAGAGCCTGGGGTGTACCTGATATGTATGATGACAGCGCCTCCACCTGGGAGGGATACAAGCACTTTTGGATAACCCCTGCCCAGGAACATACAGCAGAGAAATGATATGCACACAGTGATATAACAGATTATCTTTACAGGTAACACAACTAATAACATATAATATACGGGCCATGCCCACACAATACCCCACAGTCCAACCACCACCTTATACACTCTGGTGCAGTTCCCCCAAAGTTCTGACGTGCCCTGGGCACTTAACCACCCGGTGTCCACAGGAGCCAAACCCACACCAAAGTGTGCGTTAGCCCTACCCATGTATGTGATCGTTGGTGCACTTGTAGGGCGTGAAACCTGCCGGGCGCTGCAAAACCCGGGTACCGCCAACTGATGACAAGACCAGTCTGATCCATCATCATCGTCAGCAAAGGTGTCCGCCTCTGTGTGGGGTGATCTCCCACTGATGTGTCCCACCATAAAGTGTCTATCAGGTCGACGGTGGTCTTGTTCCAGACCACAGGCCTTGCTCACCATGTGGTGTCCGGCTAATGGGGAAAGTGTCCCTAACCATGGGCCTTCCCTGCAGCAGCCACAAGCTTGAGGGTGGTCATGGCCTATCTGGGCCTATCGGGCAAAGCTAGGCCTTGTCCAGGGAAGCACTGCTCACTGGACACTACCTCTGCTTCTGCCTCTGGATCCCGACTGGCTTTGCTGCAAGTGCACCAATTGTATTAATGTCTGAGCAGGGGATTCTGAGAGCTCTACTGGCTGTTGCACCTCACATGCCTGTAGCCCCAGTGGCTGCTGGGATTTATAGTTTCCCAGCAGAGCTAATCTCTGTAATGGCCGCCGCATTTACTTCTGCGCATGCGCAAGTCTCTAGATGGCTGCTGTCTCGGCTGTATTGCGTATGCGCAAATGCTCAAAGCGCCTGTGTAGCAATTCCAATATGGCGGCACCTTTACCGGTGGCCTTCCGAGGATCTCCGGCGACCCGGTCGCCCCTCCAACTGCCCGCAACTCCCAGTACTCGGCGGATGCACCCGCGCGCCTCTGCAGCCACAGTGGAGGTAAGGGGAGATCAACGGGGACCAAGGTTGGGACCCAGAGGGGACCTGGCTACATCCCCTCTGGTGAATAAACCAACATTATCTCTTGGGAATAACATACTGTAGCGGTTGCTCACCCCAAACTGGACAGGACCACGAGGCTGAGGTGGGGATGTTAGTATAAACCACATGTGTGCGTCCGGAGTGCAGATTGATAGTCGTGTATCCGGGTCAGGGTTGAAGAAGTGAGAGTAGTTGTAATTCTCACCGTTGTCAGTGGTGGGAGAGGTTGGATGGTGTAGAGGATAGCTGGGGTTGAGGAACGGAGATGGTAGAGGTCCAGATGCAAGATGAGTCAAGGTATAGAGAAGTCGGGGGTCCAGGTACAAGCCGAGGTCAAAACACTGAGGAACAAACAAGAACAGAATGCGCAAGGCAACAGAACAAGGCAACAGAGGTTTTGAGGTAAGCACTATGTACAGGACGAAAGATTATGCTCAGCCAATTTGCCAGAGGGTTGGCTGAGCATATAATGGGTTGAGGCCCATTGGAGAGGAAGCAAGCAGCTGCTGGAGATTAAGGAGAAACACCCACTTGGTAGCAGGCGCCCAATGGCAGGGCAGAGGCGAAGTGAGCTTCAGGTGCTGGTGATCCTAGGTATATGATTTTCACTCTCTATGGTGGAATCTCGGTCAATCCTTGGTGTGATTGAACAGGTCCCCATATCCTTCCTGAGCTGAGACATTACAGCACTCTTCCTTCAGAATCGGATGGATCCTTAGAGACGACAGGGGGTGTTCGCCGGTTTCCGGTAGGCACCACATCGGCATTGGTTCCCAAGATGATTGGGGAGCTGGGATTTTCTCTGGCCTCGGGGCATATCAGAGCCTCCACATCCATGAAGTGAGACTTGCCGGTGTTCAGCTGTGGTATCTGCAGCCGGACCTTCACCATACCGTCAATGGGGTAGTCCTCATTGCTGAGCCCCACAACTTCATCTTGTCCACCGACTGCAAGGGCAGGTGCTTAAGATGTTGGTTGTAGAAAAGGCAGTATATAATGGTCACTTGGGACCCGGTGTCCAGCAAAGCCGATGCATATATGCCATCCATGAGGACGCGTATGATGGTGGCCGGTCCCACGTGATTGTAAGCGTCTGATGTGGATTTGTCATCGGGGCTTGGTACTGGTGCACTCTCTGAGGATGTGGAGGGCATTTCGGTCGATTTTACTTAGCAGGTAATGGACTTGGGGTGAAATGTTTGGGCTTTTCTGAGCTCCGGACAGTTCCTAGATAAGGGCCCTTTTGGCCACAATTGCAGCAGATTGGGTTGTTCTGGTTTGCCTCAGCCCTGGAGGCAGAATATTCTTTCCTGGGCGTCCAGGACATGGTGTTAGGCACCTTGGGAGCAGGGTAGCCCTCATCGCTTTCTGCCTTCTTGGCTTTTGGCGTCGACCCCCTTTGAGCTCATCCTTGCGATACTCCTTGGAGGAAGTAGCAGGCCGTCACTAGGCGGTTTGGACAAATGAACTAGTAAGACGGCTTGTACTCTATCCATCAGGTCTTCAAAATTTAGAGACTGTTCTGGAGAGAGGGTGCAACTGATATGTATAGCAATTGGGTGCATTGGCAATGCGCCCCGCAGAAAATTGCTAGATTCAAAGACCGTTGGACTCAGACCCTGGGATGATTTTCTTTTTCACCAGAGGCCATAGGGCCAACTGGATCCGGTGGAGGAACTCCGACACGTCTTCTCCTTCGGATTGCATGAGGGCATGGAACTGTGCCAGTAGAGATATGGCATCATCTGGAATGCCATAGGTCTTGGTTAGGGCCTTTACTAGCGCTTGTGTGTCAGCGTTGGGGTGACAATCATTACAAAATTGTACCATATGGGTGGCAGGAGGCCGCAGGCACTCTTTGATTTGCTGCCGCTTTACAGCGTCGGAGCAAGTCCACCCAGGAAGCTTGCCCCACATGATCCCTCCATACTTCGAACTCTGCCTCTCCTTGGGGCATAGGCCGGGTCCCTGAGAAAGCCTTAAGCTTGCAATATTGATAGGGCTGATATGACTGTGTTAATGCTTCCACCAGTTGAGGTAGAGTTACTCCCAATGCTGTTCCCTGTGCACGTGTGGCTGTGAGGTTCTGGCCTAAGCCTAGAGATGGGTTCTGGACTGACCCTGTGTTCTATGGGGGTGTAGAATGGTCAGGTGGGCTCGGCTAGGCGGGGTGCCTCCAGTTTGATACCAGGTAGGAGGGGATTTTAATATAGTAATTAAGGGCATTGTACTTCCCACGGGTATAGTTTGGACATGGAATTCTCATGGGATTTGGCACCTCGGGGGCAAGTATGGGACTGGAAGTCGCCATGGGTGGATAGTTCTGGGATGACTACCGGGCAGCCTGGGGGCATGGCCCCCGGAAAGTGTAGGGCCCAGGGAGTGTCATCCTGATGTATCTCATGGCTGGTTACCACGATATATTCCAGCGGAAAGTGTGGAAAGTGTGGTCCCATTTTCAGCCTATTTGCCAGATGTTGGCAAAACCCGGGAGGGGTCTGAGTCGATCCAGGACTTCTAGAGGGTGAATGTCAAAAAGCACATCCCCCACCACAACGATGTGGTGGGGAGACTCTTTGAGCTCCAGTGCCCAGTTGCAGACCTGTTGCTTGGAAGGGGAGAACATGGTATTTCCTTGTAGTTTGCACTACTGAATCGGGCACCGCAGGTCAGAATCTTAGCAGCGCCTCCAAATGTAGCCCTCTTTATCCCTTACTAAAGGAACTACCAGTACTGTATTACCTGAGTGGCGTACAGGAGGCCTGATCCTCTGCCACTGGGAGCCTGGGGTGATCACGTTCGTGGAACACAGTGCCTCCACCCGGGAAAGAGCCTAACGCTGTAGGATAGCCTTTCCCAGGAACCCAATACAGGAAGTAATTACACACACAACTGGGTATATAACAACAGTATTTACTGAAACATAGCAAGACACAACAATATGTATATGGCCTTACAATATTCTAGCTCCCAAAGTAACACTTCCCTGGTGAAACTCCCAAAGTACTCCCAAAGTACTGGAGTGTCTGGGCACTCAACCTGTTAGTGTCCACAAACCTGTCCTTCCCCAAAGAGCATGTGTGGGATAGTGCTACCCACAGGGTGTTGGGCTGTGCACATGTATATAATACAGTACCTCCCTGGTCTCAGTCCATACCAGGTCAACCGAGCCACTGAGTCCTTGGATCTGCGACGTGGTCCTACTCCCACTTGGACGAATCCTCTCCCACTCTGATCTGCAGGTGGTTGCCTTTGGAGGGGTTTCCCGCTATAGTGTGGCCCAATAAAATAGTCTTGAATGATGTATGCCTGATCTGGTCCCAGACCACAGGCTATGCTTCACAACGTGGTGTCTTCAATGGCACTTTACCCTAACTATATACAGTTAATGGGTAAATGTCCCTAGCTAGGGGTTTCCCTGTAGCACCACAATCTGATTAGGTGACTATCTTGACCTAAGGGGTTAATCTGACCTAGTCTGGGTGCCACTGGCACCCAGACCCTACCTCTCCTTTCTCTGTCCTGGCTCTAAAATTCCTAACTGTCTCCAACTGTCCTAACTGTCAGCTAATGTAGCAGCCCTATTGACTGAGCCACGCCTCGTGATCATTTCCCAACAGCATTCTGGGGAGTGTAGTTCCCTTGCAGAGTCCCTTCCACTTCTTTGCCTTAAAAAACTCCTGGGTTGCTTTCGCAGTATGTTTTGGGTTATTGTCCATCTGTAAAGTGAAGTGCCGTCCAATCAACTTCGCTGAATTTGGCTGAATCTGAGAAGACATATATCCCTAAACACTTCAGAATTCATCCGGCTGCTTCTGTCTTCTGTCACATCATCAATAAACACTAGTGACCCAGTGCCATTGTAAGCCATGCATGCCCATGCCATCACATTGCTTCCACCGTGTTTTACAGATGATGTGGTATGCTTTGGATCATGAGCCGTTCCTAGCCTTCTCCATACTTTTTTCTTCCCATCATTCTGGTACAGGTTGATCTTAGTTTCATCTGTCCAAAGAATGCTGTTTCAGAACTGGGCTGGCTTTTTTTAGATATTGTTTGGCAAAGTCTAATCTGGCCTTTCTATTCTTGAGGCTTATGAATGGTTTGAACTTTGTGGTGAACTCTCTGTATTTGCTCTCGTGAAGTCTTCTCTTTATGGTAGACTTGGATAATGATATGCCTACCTCCTGAAGAGTGTTCTTCACTTGGCTGGATGTTGTGAAGGGTTGGTGTCAGCGCCTCCAGTGGTGATGGAACCCACGGAGTGTAGGTGTCAGCCCCCATCAATGCACAAACATATCCCTCCTGCCCAGGAACTAACACCAGAGGCAGAGGTATCTTTGAACATACTTTATTGCAGGGCATTCTGCATCAGCTCTCCTTCTGCGGCTCATCACATCCTCCACTAGCCCTAGGCTTTCTAAACAGCGCATCCCCATCAATAGGGCTCCGATCCTGATGGTCTCTAGGCCAGCCGGCCTAAAGTGAGCAAGCTTGCCCCGCCATGGGGAAGACTTACAGCTCCATCATCTCTCACTGGGGAGCAGAGGACAAGGACTCCCTGAGGAGCAGGGGGCAAAGACTCACACCTCCTCACATCATGAGGTGCAGAGGCAGACTCTCCTAACTTTTGGCTACTCCCATAGAAAACTCTGGAAGGGGCGGCCTCGTGGACTGTACCAACCTACAACGGGGCTGTACACAGGCCATGAGGCAACACCTACCTTCCTTCACTTTCTAGAGAAGCAGAGGGGGGTCACTGGCCCATAGATTAACCTGCTAATGCCTGGAACTTAACAGGACTTACATAGCAGCTACTCTATGTGGAAAGAAACAGGTACTAATGGACATACCCTGTTATATATGTCTTTGCATCAAGAAAAATATATTTGTTAGAACACATATTGAATATCTGGTATTCACACATGGAATATTTAAGAATTAAACATGTCTGTCCTGCAATGTTATTTAACTGAGAATGGAAATACTACAGCTAAATGGAATCAAGGACTGTATCACTGATTTATTTTCCGACCCATTAGCTATTAAATCATATTTTTGATACAGATTTGTCAAGGTTCTTATTATTGGTATAAATATCATGAGTAGATTTATTTCCCCTCAGACCTGGACAAAAAGAAAAAGTTTGAGAAAATGACATATACTGATATCAAATATCATCTCTCAAATATTTCAAATGGCTTCATGCAAATACAACAAATATTGCTGTTGATATAAGACAAGAAATAATAATTATTATTATGGTTTATTTGTAAAGCAACAACATATTATGAGGCGTGCTACAGTGATTTGATAATTACATAGACCGTTACATACAAATATAGACAAGCATGCACAAACAGATATAAAAAGGTAACTAGGGCCCTGCTTGCGAGTTTACAATCTAGATATTCTGTTTGCATCAGTTTAATCCATAACCTCCAATATTGATTTACATTACAATACATTCATCCCCCGCCTCCAACTCCATGGGGACCAGCTGTACGGCTGGACTTATCTCCAGCTATGTAACAACCCCACTCTCAAAACTTAATGGGATCAGCTGTGAGGCTGGACCATACTCCGACCTGATATTTACTCCATCCCACAATGAGCAGCCACTTTACCTATTTGTTTCAACATTGTCCCTCATTCCCTTTAGATTGTAAACTCTCATGATCAGGTTCGTCATTACCTCTTTGTATCTTTTTGTGCATGTTTGTCCTTATTTGTATGTAACAGTTTATGTAGTTATCAAATCTCTGTACCTCCATTGTACTATTATGTGGAATATGTTGGTGTTTTACAAATAATAATAATTAGAATAATAATAAGAAGAATAACCGATACCTTGTGAATGATTTAATAGTATTGTAAACATATGTGCAATAATAATTGCAAACAGGCGCGCGCCGGGACTAGGAGCGGTGTAGTCGCGGGTCAGTTGAGCTACTATATGTTCGAAAGGATGTGGAGTACAAGCCACATTTATACATATGTGGTGGGGATGCCCATTCATAGCAGCTTATTGGCTGGAAATCAAAATGTGGTCACAAAGGTTTTTCGGTTTGGACCTACCAATGGATCCCTGGTTATTTCTTTTAAACAAACCATATTACCTCCTCAGGAGACATGAAAATAAATTACTGTGCCACATATCTTCAGCCGCAAGACGCGAATTAGCGGCAGTATGGAAACAAACAATTATTCCCTCAATTCCCAAAGTTAAAAATAAAGTCTGGCAGATTTGCTACATGGAAAAACTGGTTAGTCTTAATAACGACACCTACACAGATTTTCAGAAGGTGTGGTAACCTTGGATTCTGAGTGAAAATCACCCAGAAATTAATACCCGCTTAATTTTGTTGTAATAATAAAAAAAAAAGTTGATATTTATATTAACTGTGTGATAGAATATTTATAGAAGTCTTGTTAGGTAAAATTGTAAATTAATGTGTACTTTCTCCCATCTCTATTTTTTGTACCCTTCCCTCCCCCCCGTTTTTTATTTTCTTCATTCCCACCTCTCCCTACAAAAAATTATGAAAAATTAAGTTTAAAAAGCTAAAAAAAAAAAAAAATTATTGCAAACAATACTATAAATGGAATCAACAAATATAGTGAGTATCTATCAGCTAACAATACAAATATTACAATAATTACATTTTTATATTTTTACCATTACATGCCAAAACATTTGAAGCAATCCTATGTGTTTTTCTGTCAATAGTATAATGGAATTATAACAGGTAGCCTATAACTCTGTAAAAATATGAATTAAAACTATTGTCCCTACTAAAATACAATTATCATATGTAACATTGCAAAAATAAATGTATTTTGATTATAATTGTATTTTGTCTCTAATTATAGGGGCTACTGCCTCAGCTGCAGAACTTGTAAAAACAAAAGAGAGTGAAAACCATGATATTGTGTATGCAACATAATTTGCACAGTCTCCGGCTGTAATATTGGAGAAAAACCAGTGGAAAAGAACTCTACCAGATTGATCAAAGGAAAAGTTCAGCTGATTTTAAGTGGGATTCATTTATTTGATGAGTATGGTGCATTTCAGCCCCAGTGTTACAGCAGAAACACCTCAATAAATAACCCCCAAATTCACTAAAGCTTACTAGAAATGCCTCCAAATAGTTACAAAAGCAGTTTTGAGGCTTGGGGATCATTTATCAGTTTCCCAGCTGCAAAAATACTGCACCTGATGTATCAAAGAAAAACATTCCTTTGGTCTTAATAGGAATATTTTACTTTGGTGAGTTCTCATTGGTAATACAGTATATGGGGTAATATATCAAAGTATCTACACTGCAGAACTGTTGCAAAAATACTGCACCCGAATTATCAATCAAGAAATGTCATTGGTTTCCTAAATATTGTCCTGCACTTTATTTGTCCCATTTTTACAGCCAGGAGTCTCTGATCAATTATACCCGCAGTCCTACCAAAGACACAGAGAGCCATTTATCAGTCTCCCATCTGCAAACCCAGGGCAAAACTGGTGCAAATTGTTTTAACCAAAAATATAAATCAAGAAAATCCAATTAGTTTCAATGGGGATGTTTTTCTGGTGCAGTTTCTTTGCCTCCGTTTTGCATCCAGGACACTTTGATAAACAACCTCCAGGATTTACAGTTTCATCAGTATCTTTTAACCTATTTACTTCCAGAGAAGCATGCAAAAGTATTGCAGTGAATAGGTTAAGGAATATTGGTTTGCTCACCACTGGTGTAGGAAAGACAGGGAAGGGATTAACATCCTCTCTTTCTCAGAGGGCTGGTGTGTGTCTGTGCTTGCTTCTAGGGAGTTTGGTTGTTGCCCCTGAGGTTAAGCAAATCTTAGGACCACTAGTCACGCTCTTTGTACCCATGTAAGATGTAATTACTTAGTTACTAGGTGGCAGCTGTTTTTGGAGAATAGAATTACAAATCAAGTATACAGTTAACCCCATCGATGCCAGTAGATAAACAACATGGTGCACATTGAGTTTATGTGGTGATTGGGTTGTGAATGATTTTAAGATAAAGAGAGATTATTTACTAAAGTTTCCTGACTGCAGAACTGGAGATAAATCAGTGTAAAAGAACAGGCAGGGGCCCTAAGCATGGGGCTCTAGACTGCAGCATAACACCATGTCGGAGAGAATCCGGTGAGCCTAATCCCAGGTTTCCCACAACAGCTATGTAAGCGACCGCTCAGGGTCAGAATCTGATGATTCCTCAGAAAAGGGGTAAAACCCCTAAAAAACCTAAAAAAATATAAGTTCATAAAAAGGAAGTTGCTTTCTATGAGACAGGCAGTTAAACTATTGAAAAATGAGAAATATGGCTGTGTTCAGGCAGGGAAGACAGATGACAAGACCAAATGCATAGTATGTGGGGGTAACGGCACATACATGTGCCAGTAGACCACTTTATGTCGCCCCTACCTATTAAAACTACAAAGTCCATATTAACGGGCAAATATGGGGATGAATATGTGTTAGTGGGGGAGGATACACAGAATATGAAGGAAACACACACAACAGTGGAGGGAAACTCACCAAGAGACCATAAGCATAGGAATATAGTTAACTGGTTAAGCGGTTTCCTGATACTCAGTAGCTGCTTCTAAGAGAAATACCCTGAGTGCGAAAGTACTGAAATACATAGATCTAATACACTCTACACCCAAAACATTTGGGGGGGGGGGGGAAACGTGGAGGACGTGAAGACAAATTCAGGAGAAAAACTAGACAACAAAGTGTTACATTTCAGTTCCAATGACATTAACCATTGGTTAAAAATAGTCACACCTGAAAGATGGAACCCCTTTGCAAAAAGGCATGGGGTATGGCAAGTCAATCAACCAGCCCAAAAATACAAAAAAGGGGAGTGCTGGGCAAACAATGAGAGGGAGTGTAGCAAGGTTTAAAGCTGTAGGTTTAAACACATTTGTGCGCACTAAAGAGCAGCCCACCAGGCAAAGAACTGTTCCAAAAAAATAGGTGGCACCCGTAGGGTATCTGCAATGATGCCCGTAGCAAAAGGAGCAACCCCAATCAAATTATATAACCCAATAAAGTGGCTACAGAAATAAAAGAAAAAGGTGTGATTGAAGTATATGCAGAAAAAGTGTGAGTTGATGCGAAACTATGCTGAAGCAGGGAAATGAATATAGACGGTGACCCACGAGCGGTACTGATTCTGGAAGTAAAGACTGCCACACCGCATAGGGCTACCAGATGTGATTGGAGTATATGCAGGAAAAGTGTGAAAGATTAATGCGAAGCTGTGCTGAAGCAGAAAAACGAATACAGATGGTGATCTACTTGAGGTACTGATTTCGGAAGAAAAGGTCAATAAAAAGTTTTAACTGGTGTTTTGCTGAAGTCCAGACTGCACAGCAACAGTGAGACGCAATGGCGAAATCCCTATAGGATGTATGGAGTGCGAGGACCCAGGGCACTAGGAAGAGGCGTTTCCTTACGTTCTTGAGTATGACGAGTACCGGAGGTATGAGGAAGATTGTCTCCAGTGACTGCGACAGCAAGCAATGCGTGGTGGGCGAGGAGATGCAGATGTTCCGAGCAAGGAAAGTGAACTCAGAACTGCTCATTCCTCAGAGCCTACCAAAACAAAGAAAAAAAAGAGTAAAGAGAAGTTCGCAACTGACAGCGGAAGTTACATAAACTGTTAATGATGAGACTATGACGTCATGAAATTGTAATTCCAAAGGGAGACAAGATGTTCTATAGCCTATAGGGACTGGCGGAATTCTCCTGGGACTGGTGGAATATCCAGTGAGGAAGGCGTGGATTTAAAAGGAGACGACAAAGGAAAAAGATGAGAAAAAACGTTGATGATTCCTTGAGCAGGTTAAAGATGCATTGCTAGGTGCCAAGCATGACTATGATCTCCTCCACGAACAGTTGGTTAAAGAGTAAGAAGCTAAGACTGAGCTACAGAGGGGTCTGTCCACAGCGATCGCCAAGTGTATAACTTTGGAGAAGACAAAGCGTGACTTGCAGAGCGAGTTCCAAGACATGAGGACTAACCTCGAGTGGTCAAATGAAGCTGCTGCCACCAGGAATGAAGAGGCAAAAGCAGAGTTGGAAGTCTCTCAGAAGGAGATTCACCGTCTCACCGCAGCGCTGAATTTATATGATTATGCCCTTGAAGAGGTCGGGCAAACTATAGAGTGTAAGAGAAGAGAAGAAAAATCTACAAGAGATGTTTTCAGATTTGACTAACCAGGTCATTGAAGGAGATGAGAAGCTTCACCAAGCAGAAAAAGTGAAGAAACAATTGGCCCTGTAAAAGCTAGAAGTGCAGAAAGAACTGCAGAATACAGAAAGAGTACTGCAAGGAGAACATGTCTCCTTGGATTAGTGCAAACAAGCAGAAGACGGGCTGTGGAGCCAGCTGCAAGGTCTGCGTAAAAGTCTGCAGGAGGCCAAAGATAAACAGGCAGATGCTGAGGAGCATAAGGAGCTGAAGGCCACACTGAGCATAACCACAGCATTGTTGGAGGAGGAACCTAGAGGCCAGGTAACTCTGTATAAGAGGAAGCACAAGGTAGTCCAGAAACTGGAACGGGAGCTGGGGAAGCAGAGAGGCTGCTCCATCCAAAAAAGTCAGTACGTCCAGAAGAAAGAGGCGTGGAAAACTGAAGCTGCTACTGGCCCTACCGACAAAATCAGCAGAGCTGCAAAATATGATGAAGGTGTCATGATGCAAACTCAGTGCAAGCACAGGAAAGAGGTGGAAGCTCTAGCAGAAAAATTGCATAATCAAGCTGAATTTTTCAAACATAAAATGAAACAAGCGCTTAAGCCATTTGAGGTCAAAGACAAAGATCTTGAAAGACTGAGAAATGAGATTACAGTACTGCAGAGAGAGAAAGAGTATGCAAAGACTTTACAGTCAGTGGTTAAAACATTGGGGTCTGAAAAGATGACATTGGAGAAAAAGGTTACAGAATTAAAACAGAGTAAGGCTCTGCAGACATGTACAGTACAGGTATCTCCACTACAGGAAAAGCAAAGCATCTGTATCCCACAGCATCTGTATCCCACAGAGACTAATTGTAAGGAATCCACACCTCGGTTTACTGCTTACCTTATCTTACAGACCTGTGCAGTCCTGGAACACTCCCAAAGATATATTCTGCAGCTGTGCAAGCTATTACTGCAGCCCCAGCTTGGGTTCAGTCATTAGAGCAATGCTGTCACACGCCCCTTTTGCTATAGGTTCGCTGACCTTTAAATACAGCTTTCAACAATGCTTCTCTGCCGAGCATAATCCTTCTTGGATGTTCACTGTGTTTGCCACAGCCATCTGTCTTGGCCGCTTTGTTACTGTTGTCATGTCCATGTTCCTAGTTCCTGGTTCCTGGGGCCTGTTGCTCTCTCCCCATTGCAGAGGCCGTGTCCTGGTTCCTGTGCTGAAGCGGTGGATCTCCAGCGTAACTTCAGCTACCTGTTTCCTGAGGGATGCTGACTTCCCATAGCAGAGGTCTGTCTCTGGTTCCTGGGGCCTGCTGCTCTCTCTCCATTGCAGAGGCCGTGTCCTGGTTCCTGTGCTGAAGCGGTGGATCTCCAGCGTAACTTCAGCTTCCTGTTTTCTGAGGCCTGCCGCCCTTCCCATAGCAGAGGCCTGTCTCTGGTTCCTGGGGCCTGCTGCTCTCTCTCCATTGCAGATGCCATGTCCTGGTTCCTGTGCTGAAGTAGTGGATCTCAGGCGTAACTGCACCTCCCTGTTTCCTGAGGCCTGCTGCCCTTCCCTTAGCAGAGGCCGGTCTACTAGTCCTGAGGTCTGTAGCTCTCTCTCCTTGCACAGGCTTGTTCTGGACTCCTGCGCTGAAGCATTGGTTTACCAGTGCTGCCCGGCGGTGTGCCCACTCCGGCCTGCCTACCCTTTCCGGAGACCGGTACCATGGGCCATGGTCACCGCTCGCGCAGAAACCGCTCCCGCCCTGCAGCTACTTTGCTGAAGCGGGACCTAGTTGACTTCCTGTTACCGAAACTCTGCTTTGATAGCGTTCACCCTGATGTCTCATATCCTGACCCTGGCTCGCCCACTGACTATGCTGCTCTCTCCAGTCCCGACCCTGTTATTTACGACTATGAACTACGCATTCTGGATCAGTCTGCGCGGTCTAAGGTCGGTGATTATACAACTCCACCTCAGCCCCGCGGTCTGGTCCTGGTTTGTGGCGAGCACAACCGTGACACTAATGCCCATGAAGACAAGGGTACAGTAAGAGCTTGGGACACTGCTCAACTGCCAAATGGGATTGCAAAGTTTGGACTGCCTGAACAAACACTAGCTAAACCTTCAGCTGTGCAACAGGCAACAAACAAAGGTATGAGTGCAGAATAAAAACCAAAAGAATCCTTATCTGCTGAAAAGATAGGATGTTCTCTGGAAATGGATGTAGAATCTGCTGCTCCTATGTTGAGTATATTGAGTGACATGGAAGAGGAGGTGGCAACATGCCATTCTGCAGGCCTAGAAAACATGGTAATTGCACCAAAGAAAAAAAAACAAGTGACTGGTTGGAGTGAAAAGGTGCTTGGGAAAAAAAGTCTCACCAAGGAGAGCCCATGGGTCCTGCTGGAAGGTGGACCCAGATAAGATTGGATGGAAGGATGAAAATCTCTTCAATTGAAAGTCGAGGAAGAAGAAGTATGGTAGTCCAAATGACTCCCCCGTGGGGCCGAGCTGTTTCCCGAGAAGGGGGGGACGTTTAAATGGCCAAGTGTGCATGGGGCTACACTCTGAGGGGGAGCCTTGTAAGGTAGTCAAGGAGTTAAACTCCCTAGACAGGGCTGGAAACTGCACTGGTGTCAGGTTTCCTACCTGATCTGGGAGGTTGTGGTAATTACACTCCTGATTGAATAGGTATAAAAGACAGGAAATGAGAACCTGTCACTGTCCCTGTTTGGAGTCTGTTAGGAGGATCACAGACAGAGCTCCCGCCCGCAGGGATCCAGGCTGGTTGACATGAGGATTTTGCCTGGCAACCGGGAGGAAATCACAGCCTCGCCCAGCAGAGAAGCCTGTACCAGAGAAGGGCAAAATGACTTATTGGGAGCAGCAAGACTTCAAAGCTTGCAGATAGAGAAATCGGAGACGCCGGCCCAGCATCAATCAGATAAGACTGTATACATTGTTTCCTTGTCTTGCTAATATTGTTTATATGTTTTGGAGTTGGTAACCAGTTTAGTTGGCCAGCTGTCGTTAGAAAGGGCCACAGTAATGTTTTGTTAGTCTCCTGAAAGGATTAGGTGTTTATTTTATGATTTATGTTTGTGCTTAAAGGGGCAGTAACCCAATGATTTGGTTGCTGTTTTTTGGAGAATAAATAAATAAAAGTTTGGTTTACCCTAAAAATTGCATGTGTGGAATCTGATCTGACCTCGCTCACAGGGGGTTTCAGTAAATGACGCTTTAGATCAAGACCAGTATTGCATGCAATACCAATCATTTGATACTGCCATTAACATAATCATGTAATGTGGCAGAAGGGTTTCATTGGCAACATTGGACATAAAAGGGGCATTTAGGCTACTACCACTTTGCCCCGACAGTTTCAGGTACATGAGTGGCTGTTTTGATGGGCTGTACTTCATAGACAAATGCCCCCAGAATGGACTGCACCATATCATGCACCTATTTCGAAGCATTTATCTCTTTTTTACCCTGGTGTATAGTAAGAAAAATGGGCATGTAGGAGATGTGTGCTGAGTATAGACGTTTTAAGAGTAATAAACGTAGGCTTTATTAGCCAGCAGCTTGAAACAAACAGAAACCAGCTTCATATCAGCAAAACAAAATTAGAGCAGAAAACAACAAACAGGCCTAACCCCATGTAGGGAACCGACTAAAAATCAGAAATCCCTCTGAGGGCTGGAAGTCTAGGCTTCTTACAAACTGTTGACACAGTCCAAAGAGAGGGAGCTGTAGCCACAGCACAGACTCTCACTGTGCTACAGATCCCCTGCAGTCTGTGTGCATACTTTTCAGCAGGCTTGATGAGCAAGGTGGAGACTGGTCAATTAACGCCTGCTGAAATTAACCAGCATCCTGCTAGACTCATTAGCTAAAGGCAGGCTTAATTTTGGAAGCATTTTAGACAGGGGAATGCCCTGTTATATATCTCCCCTGTTTGAGGGCAGTTGGGGAACAGCGGTTTGAAAGAGAATGACTGGAGGGAGGGAGCCCTCTGTCATGCTGGGATTGGAGTCCTTCCTCGATGTAACCTTCACTCCTGCCAGTAAACTTTGCTTTCACCTTCAGGCCCTTACTTGGTATTCAGGGAACAAATTACAGAGGGTTGCTCCTCTCGGTCAATTTGTGGCCACTCTATGTACCAAAGTTCTTGTGGCTGGTGTAGAAAACCAGTGTCTCTTCCATTATGTGCTTGAATTCAGCGTGCTTTAGTCACTCATGGAGGAATTTTTCCAAGCACAGTCTTTCCATGATGTGTTTAGCTTCTTCACCTCTGTGGAGGACTCCACGGTTTAGCTCCTTTTTCCATTTTACCCAGTCTTGCTTTATTCGCTTGGCAACTGATTTTTTTTACGTGTTTTACAAACTTTTCTTCCACTTCCCTAGGGTAAACACTGGCATCTGGCTCAGTATCATTGTTCTCAGGCAGTTCAACCTTGGCGGAATTCTTATCAACTCTGTTTGAACCCTGTGGCATATCTGTTTTGTAATTGGTAGACATTGTCATAAGCTCTTCTTTTTTTATGCAGTAATTTATCCATCCTGTCTGCATCTCCCATATGTGGCAGTGTCCCCAAGTGATGTCTGGCAGGGTATCTATGCTATAGTAGCACTGTTTGTAAGCTCCTTCAGTACCAGGGACCCCAGTCTACAGCTTTCTTATCCATCACGGGCTAATCTGCAAAAATCATGACACCCTTACCAGTAGAGAGATAATTTGTGTTGGGTATCCTTCAATTCCAGTACATCCATTTTGTTGTAGTTCTCCTCATATCTAACCATTACCCTTGACCTCTCTTTTTTGCAGTTGGTAAACCTAAAGTCTTATGCTTTTACCCCTTGCAAAGACGAGTAGACAACTAGTGTTGCATCTTTAGGGGTGTGATCACCCATAAAGTCCCATCTCAATCTAGCCAAAGACTGAATCTTTAGATCAGCTGTTTTCATCATGAGGAATCTGGTTTGGGCCACGTGGGAACAGTAGCACGACTGGATTTGTATTGTACTTTTTAGTTCTAATTAGGTTCTTCTTTCCTGGATTTTGTGGAAAGCCGATTGTAGCACTGAGACTGTATTGCGGAAGCGCTTATAGCCAGGGCTCGACAAATGCACTCGTCCGCTCAACACGGGCGACTACATATGGTTTCAGAAGTGGGATAAGAGGTGGCCTTTGAATTTAAAAGGGGCCCCAGATACTGCCAGTGATTTTTTTTGTGCTTTTGCCTGTATACAGTTCCTGCAAACAGCCTGAGCAACAAAACAAAGAATCACGTGCAAAAGTGACCAGATTTTAAAGGCTACACATCCAGACAGGAAAGCTACAACTGCACTGGAAAAGCCACAATGCCACAGTTTGACTGGGAGGCCTGCGACAGATGGTGACCCTCACAAGGGACTGATGCAGTGACCAGAGTCTACCCCACCACTTGTGAAAAAAAATTAACCCCATGGGATTTTCAACCGGCTTCCCAGCTGAAGTCAAATACAAACTCTGCAAGAATGAGGAAAAAAATATGTTCCTGGTGTAAAGAGACCAGCCACACGGAGCAGTGTCCTTTCAGACCTTATTACGATGATGAGGATAATGCCTATGTGGCCCCAAAAAAAGGGCAGCATCCAGGGGAATATTTTCTCAACATGCCAAGAAACTGCAGCAGCAAGCAATGCGCTGTGGTCACAAGGAAGATACAAAAGTTTTACTATAACGGCACATCCAGTATAAATTCTCTGTGATCACGTTAGATTGGTGATGCTAATTTTAGGAACATAACAACATACATACAGGTGTAGATTTGATTAGTCTCTCCTGATTGGTTTCTGGGACTATTTAGTTTATGTACACATCACCAGAACCCATCCCCTGATGAATTCAGCTTGACTGAGGAAACACGTAGGGCTGTGTGCTGCTGAGAAGCAGTGTCGCTTACAACTGAATCACTATGCCGGAGAAGGAGTGTGTACTCTACCCTGAGGATTGGGAACTCCCCTGACTTTAACATTGCCTGCCTGATTTGGGTTGCTGGTGGACTCTCTAAGAGATAACACCTACTGGGAGGACACGTGACTCATGATCGCTGGAGCAGAGCAATACAAATGGATCAGTGTCCTGGTTCACGTTGGGGCATGAGTATTCTCATAGCACGCACTAATAATTCGGATGTTTGTGAGTTTTAAATTCTCTATGTTCAAGTACATTACATTTATATCAATGATATTACACTAGGATCAGGCACTTTTTCTTCTTCTTTTTTTTTCTATTCAGGTCGTGTGATGGTATGTAGTTGTGGTCTGCCTTCCTGTGATAGCATCCCTATGACATCGGAATTTTTATGATTTTTTTATTATTATCTTGGACATTTTATTTGTTGTATATTTTTTCATCCACACATTTGATTAAGCATATCAGAAGCACTCTTGTTGTAGCATTAGCATAGATCCTGGCTTTTATCAATTTATACTGATTTACTAGTTTGTATACGTATCTACTGTATATATATATATATATATACAGTGTTCGACAAACCTATACATTTGCTGGCCCAGGGCGAGTGGATTTAACATCGTGGCGAGCTCCTTTTGGCTGAAGCAGCACACGTGTGGTACTAGGTGGCGAGTAGATTTTATTGTTCGGCGAGTAGATTTTTTGGTGATTTGTCGACCACTGTATATATATATATGTTTAGTTTTTCTGTAATTGAGACAGTTGATATTTGATCATAAATCAATTTCATCTAATACATATTTTTCTCCCTTAGGCATTTGCTTTTGCATATATTGTTTTGTGCTGAACTAAACAAGATAGTAAAACAAATTGTCATGTATTCCATAGAAACAGACGTACACAGTGGATTACAAAATACAGAAGAAAACACACTTACTGGGGGACAGGGCTACAAAACTAGACTTTCCTATTTATTCATAGGTAAAATAAGAAGTAAAACAAAGTTTTTAAGTTGACCGGGACTTGTCCCGAAATTTCCTGGAACACAAATCGGCATGAAGTTCCTGACAACACCGCTGTATCTGCTCCAGTGATGCCGAAATCCCTTGACCGGGAGATAGTACGAAGGTCCTGGTACTCTTTTTGGCTTAGAAAGGAAGGGGGGTGTTATCTATTAGCGCTTATATCTAAACACATTAATTAGTGAAACACAAATGTGAAGTGACTTTGAATCAAGTCTAAGTGAATACACAGTGAATATGTGAATAAATAAATGAAGTGGATACAAACAAATCGGTTGGAATGCAGTTCAACCCAAGATAGGATTACTTTCTTTAATCCAGAAGAAGTCGAAGTCCAAGGTGATCAGGGAGCGCAAAGACCATGAAAAATAAAAAAACATATCCAACATAGTGCAATATGCCTGATGCTAATGTAGAAACATCCAGACCATAGACATCCAATGATTTATATACTCACAGAGTAACCTGTGTTAAGGTGTATGTAAAGGTATCTTTAGGTGATGATGAACTCCCAAATGGAAACTGACTCTGCATGAGTCTTATGGTGTCATCATCGCTTGCATAAGATTAAAAAAGAACAGGCATAGTGTAGACTGCACCCAAACAAGTTTATATGCAGTAGAATGATAAGAAATACACTCACATGGTTTTTCATATGAAGATCGCGGTTAGATCATGTGATCATGAGGTCTGCACCCACAATGGAGGTCCCTGAGCCGTCTCTCCGCTCGATACACCAAACAATCGTGTCTTCCCTCTCCTGCACTTCCGGGTTGGTAACTCGTGCAGGGGGCTCTCGCGGTGTCTCGGGACTGGTAGCTGTACGTCTATGGAACCTCCCTCTTTGATCTGACTGAGATTTCCGTCTCTGGCAAACACTCTACGCATTTCTCCTCATCCGAGGTTTCTTCAGGACTCTTTTTGGCTTGCAATCCCAGCCACGACCGCTACGTTGTATTCTCAGAACTTGGCCATGAAAAGTGGAACATAGAAAATTTCTAGAATTGAAATTTCGAAAGCCGGTTCGCTGCTATTTCTCAAAGAGCATCTTTCGGTGATTTTGAATTTGCCGCTGCAGTCGTGGCGCTTAGAATCTGTGTGAATCTATTTTCCGGAATGACTGAGGGTTTCTTATAGTATTTCAGAGTTCATTCATTAAATACTCCAGCCAATCTGAGCGTGGGAAGAATCCTTCCAGCCTATCAGAGGGCTGCCAGTCTATCTAAGCTGGGCAAGCTCAGATTCTGAATCTTACAAGGGCATGCGCCAACCTGGCACCTCTGCCACTTGTCAGTCAGAAGCCACCCACAGAGTTAGGCTCCTCAAAGTCTGGGCTGGGCAAATGGTGGTCTGATGACTTCCATTCAACCAGGGATTTGAATACTTGAGGCTAACTCTGCTTCCCAAATGGCTTTCACACCTTGGCAACCTCTGAGGCTTTCATGTCTAGGACACAAGCAGACTTGGTGGCACCAAACTTATTAGCCGCATGGTCTCTCGGAACCATGGACCTGGAAGTCCCCAGCTCATAATACCGTGCTCATATATACCTTTAAAACACCATTTAATAAAATATACTTTTCACATATTTTTTCTAAGTCCTTTCGGTAGAATGAAAACACGCACAGGTTCATTTTCACGGCTGTTTTCTCTAAATACTGAAAACCGGACCTAGGTTTCTTAAAATATGGTTGGAGTACCCCCAGAACCTCTATACTGGTTCTGTGTAACCGGGCATTGAACTGGGGATCCCTCTGTTACTGGGGTGACCCCGGTACCATTCAGGGGATACTTTACACCCCTATTCCCCGCTTACCTTTCTGGTCTGTGCTGAAGCAAGTAGTCCTAGAGGTGAGTCGCAAAAGCGTTTCCAGAGCAGGATTTTGACCGGAACCTTGTGCCTACATGTATCCGGGCTGCCCGACCAGACTCCTGGGTACGTTATTGGGGCACCCAGCAAATTTGGACCCCGACTATCTAGGCACAATCTGATAAGACTTTCTCCGCAAAATCCCCCCATAAACTCATAGCCTAGTAATCTCTGCTTGCTGGCACCCCTGGAAAGGTAAAATACATATAAATTCTTTATTGTTGCACAATCACATATATTTCATGTACAACAATTGGGATGACCCCGGTACCATTCAGGGGATACTTTACACCCCTATTCCCTGCTTACCTTTCTGGTCTGTGCTGAAGCAAGTAGTCCTAGAGGTGAGTCGCAAAAGCGTTTCCAGAGCAGGATTTTGACCGAAGCCTTGTGCCTACATGTATCCGGGCTGCCCGACCGGACTCCTGGGTACGTTATTGGGGCGCCCAGCAACTCTGGACCCTGACTATCTAGGCACAATCTGATAAGACTTTCTCCGCAAAATCCCCCCATAAACTCATAGCCTAGCAATCTCTGCTTGCTGGCACCACTGGAAAGGTAAAATACATATAAATTCTTTATTGTTGCACAATCACATATATTTCATGTACAGGTAAATCCCGTTATAGCGCGGTCCTCGGGGTCCACCCCGAGACCACCGCGTTAGTAACGGGGTCGAGCTAATTTTAAAAAAAAATGGCTGCCGCGTGCCTGATCGGGAGTGAGGAGGGAAGGAAGGAAGAGGCCTGCACAACATGCGGCCCGTCTGGCCTCTCTGTGGGGCCCGCAATGACTCTGGCCGGGCGCCAGTTAATTAAATAAATAAATACAAAAAAAGTTAAAAAAACGGTGGCGATTCATCCCTCCTCCCTCCCTCCAGCCCCGTCTCTCCCTCCCTGCCCCCTCCCTCTCCCTCCCAGCCCCCTCCCTCTCAGCCCCCGGCAGCCGTGTGTTTTTTTTCTTCCGGAGAGGTCAGAGCATGAGGGGGCGGGGCTTAGGCTTAGGGGAGAGAGGATGTGCTGAGCTGATCTAAGGTAGGGGGTAGGTGTGTGTGTGTGTGTGTGTGTGTGTGTGTGTGTGTGTGTGTGTGTGTGTGTGTGTGTGTGTGTGTGTGTGTGTGTGTGTGTGTGTGTGTGTGTGTGTGTGTGTGTGTGTGTGTGTGTGTGTAAAACGGGCTGGTGGGGCTGTGTGTGAAAAACAGGCTGGAGGGGGTGTGTGTGTGAAAAACGGGCTGGTGGGGGGTGGGCTGCTGACATGTGAGGGGGGGTGGGCTGCTGACATGTGAGGGGGGGTGAGCTGCTGACATGTGAGGGGGGTGGGCTGCTGACATGTGAGGGGGGGTGGGCTGCTGACATGTGAGGGGGGGTGGGCTGCTGACATGTGAGGTGGGGTGGGCTGCTGACATGTGAGGGGGGGTGGGCTGCTGACATGTGAGGAGGGGGTGGGCTGCAGACATGTGAGGGGAGGTGGGCTGCTGACATGTGAGGGGGGTGGGCTGCTGACTTGTGAGGGGGGGGTGGGCTGCTGACATGTGAGGGGGGGGTGGGCTGCTGACATGTGAGGGGGGGTGAGCTGCTGACATGTGAGGGGGGGGTGGGCTGCTGACATGTGAGGGGGGGTGGGCTGCTGACATGTGAGGGGGGTGGGCTGCTGACATGTGAGGGGGGGTGGGCTGCTGACATGTGTGGGGGGGTGGGCTGCTGACATGTGGGGGGGCGGTGGGGGGCTGCTGACATGTGAGGGGGGTGGGCTGCTGACATGTGAGTGTATTGTGAGAGCTGTGTGCAGTGAGTGTGTGTGCAGTGAGAGTGTGTGCAGTGAGAATGTGTGCAGTGAGTGCTGGGAGTGTCTGATGTGTGCAGTGTGCAGTGGGAGTGTGTGCAGTGGGAGTGTGTGCAGTGGGAGTGTGTGCAGTGGGAGTGTGTGCAGTGGGAGTGTGTGCGTGCAGTGGGAGTGTGTGCGTGCAGTGGGAGTGTGTGCGTGCAGTGGGAGTGTGTGCGTGCAGTGGGAGTGTGTGCAGGCAGTGGGAGTGTGTGCGTGCAGTGTAGAGTGTGTGCGTGCAGTGTAGAGTGTGTGCGTGCAGTGTAGAGTGTGTGCAGTGTGTGCAGTGTAGAGTGTGTGCAGTGTAGAGTGTGTGCAGTGTAGAGTGTGTGCTGGGAGTGTGTGCTGGGAGTGTGTGCAGTGAGTGCTGGGAGTGTGTGTAGTGAGTGCTGGGAGTGTGTGCAGTGTGTTGTGAGCAGTGTGTGTGCAGTGAGCAGTGTAAGTGCAGTGTGTGCAGTGTGTGCAGTGTGTGCAGTGTGTGCAGTGAGAGTGTGTGCAGTGAGAGTGTGTGCAGTGAGAGTGTGTGCAGTGAGAGTGTGTGCAGTGAGAGTGTGTGCAGTGAGAGTGTGAGCAGTGTGTGCAGTGAGCAGTGTGTGCAGTATGTGCAGTGAGCAGTGTGTGCAGTGAGCAGTGTGTGCAGTGATTAGTGTGCAGTGTGTGCAGTGAACAGTGTGTGCAGTGAGCAGTGTGTGCAGTGAGCAGTGTGTGCAGTGAGCAGTGTGTGCAGTGAGCAGTGTGCGCTGTGTGCAGTGAGCAGTGTGGGCAGTGAGAGTGTGCAGTATTTTTTTTTTCTTAAAAACGGGAGCCACGTGAAAACCGCATTATAACCGATTCGCGTTATAACGGGTCGCGTTATAACGGGGTTTACCTGTATAACAATTGGGTCCAAGAGCTGAAACTTTAAACCCTAAAATATGGTTCAGAGGTAACCAGCCGGGCATAATACCTTTATTGATGGCCTGGCTACCCCCTCACCATCAAGTTTATATATGGTTCATCTGCACAAATATTAAAGAAAACAGTTATAAGATCCTATTCATGTTGTACTTGGGTCCCAAAAAGGCTACACACAAATTGTCCAGCACATGCTGAAGGGGCCGTGGGGAAGTGGGCTCCATGTTACATATGTGGTGGAGTCATCCAATAATTTCCCAGACTTGGGTCCATATCGCTAAGAACATCTATGATATTTAAAAGTAAAAATTCACCAAGAACCTAGCATGGTCCTTTTAAATTTAAACATAGATACCCCATACATTCCAAATATTTTAATTATTAATATCTCAAATTCTCACTGCTACCAGGTGTTCAATTGCAAGCAACTGGAAACAGACGAACCCCCCACCAATTCAGATTATTATAAATAGAATTGACAATGCTATGTTAATGGAGAGGCCAGTTATCTCTCAGGAACTTTTGACAGCTTCTGTGAAACCTGGGGTCCTTGGATTAACTCAGCATACGCCTAATTATCTATCAATGTAAACAATCATGCACTTTTCCCCCTGACTTGCAAAACGTATAAAGTTAACTAGGTGGATCCTATTTTTGTATTTAATTAAGTATTTTCTAGTGAAGCGTTCAACCAGATAAACTGACTGTAATATATTAAACACCATTGTACCCCTCTCTTTTTTCTCCTTTCTGTACCCATCCTTTTTTTTTATTGTCCGAGAAAAAGTTCAAATAAAAAGGTATTAAAAAAACAGAGATGCCCTCATGAATATAGTGAAAACAAATTCAAAAATCAATTCTACTTTAGGTCACTATCCCAGTAGCACTTCAATTGACACAAATAAATATATGTAATGTAGTGGGTTTGGAGCTAGCTATAACTCTGTATGTGTAAATGTAAACTGGAAACATTTTTTGGGAAGTCTGTGACCGCTCCTGCTTAGTTTTAAGCTCTCCCGTTCCTCTTTTAATTAGTAGGTCCTGGAACACACATGCGAACGAGCAGTCTATTGAGAGATTTCATCCCCCAGGAGAGAGGTGGAGAGAACATTTGTTGTTGCCACAGGCATGGGAAGTATATATTTTTCCTTGCAGTTGATTTTTTAGATTATTTAATTTCACTATATTCATTGAGGAACTTCTGGTTTCTACCCAGTTTTTTAACTGCACTGAAGCACATACATATCGCATCCAGTGTTTCTTACATTTTAACCCTTTAGGCACTGTACACATGTCACAAATCCCATGCTGTTAGCTATAGTGTTGTTTTGCTTCCTCTTATCTCTATTCAGTGGAACAAATACCAAAGACAGTAAATTATTTGCTAGTGGAGGACCTGCTGAAATGGGTTTACCTGGATGTTGTTGCAGGCTTACAATGTTTTGGCCAACGTATTTAACAAAATGACCCATACTGTAGTTAGGAGATGAAAAAACAGATAGTAAATAATTTGTCATATTGGAGTACTGTCAGCACTGAACTTACCTCAGTGCACCGCTTCTTCGTTTGGCTGTCAGCACTGAAGCCTTATTGTCTATTGTTGTATACTATTTTTATAACACACGACAGCAGAATGTCTGACTTCCTTATTTCACGGGGGAAGGGGGGTGGATCTGGGGATAAAGGGAATGCAGCTGAACAGGCCTAAAATCGACATCATAAGCCCTTTAGAACAGGCAGAGATCCCCAGCATGGAGCCATTGCCCGCATAAGGGCTGGGGGACAGTAGTAGCCTGGCACCAGGTCGGACAGAGCCTTGGTGATCCAACTAGGCGTATTACACCCTGGGGATCTGTCTGGCCATTAGACCTGTATCTGTGCAGAATGGTAAGCTTCTTTGCACATAGCCAGCTGGGAAAAATGACCAGGCCTAAGAGACTTAAAAGAAGTGAGGGTGGCACTAGGCAGTACAGTGAAGTATTTTTGCGGGTTTCAATGTCAAAGCAGGCGGAACTTCCGGGCCAGCAGCATCTAGAATGCAAAACACTAAGCGATTTAGGCGCCGATTGTACAGTCGAGGTCGGCTCTGCCCAAATATCATCTATGTGGACAAGCGGGAACAAGCTGTACAGTTGGAATCTATCAGCCACAGTTAGTTTTAGTAATGGTGCTTAGTTAGAGCATACAAGGGAGGTGAATGGAGTTAACTCCACCACCAGTGCATAGTGGGGGCTAGCCGGCAGTCTCATGGTTTCGCTAATTTGCTGTAAATTAGTAAATAAAGCTGTAACCATTTTTATTACCCATGACAGCAAAATATCTGACTCCATAATTTTTTTTAGTGGGGCGGGTCGTGTAGTAAGATTTGCACCATAAATAACAAAGGGGAAACAAACATTGCAATTGAGGGGATTCTTTCTTTCATAAATCTTGTGCAGTTTTTTGCACTGTTCCTGTCCCAGTTCTGCAGCCAGGAGACTTTAGGTAAAAACTTTAGTTTTTTTTCTGGTGTGTGTGTGTGTGTGTGTGTGTGTGTGTGTGTGTGTGTGTGTGTGTGTGTGTGTGTGTGTGTGTGTGTGTGTGTGTGTGTGTGTGTGTGTGTGTGTGTGTGTGTGTGTGTGTGTGTGTGTCAACATTTACACATCGAGAGCTATAAAAAATTTTTTTTAAAAAGATGAACTTACTTTTCTAATTATATAGGAGGGGTCTTCAGAACACAAAAAAAAATAATAAACGCTCAACCGAGCAAAAATAGAGAAAAACAAGGGCTGGGCAAAAACGGGAAAAATGACAAGGGAAGTGAAAAAGCAAAAATTCACAAATAAATGGAGTGAAAAAAACACTACCAAAAAAAGAGGGTAAAAACACTAAAGGTAAACAAAAGCCATTTTAAAGATCCACTTCCACAGGCCTCTTTTGGACTGGCAATTCCCTTCTAATTACTGTATTTGCAAGAAGTCTTTTAGTCTGGAAATGCTTTAGAAAAACATCCCCCTGTAGCACAGCAATGAATCCTTGAAAGCGCCCCAGTTCTGTAGCCAGGGACTTTAGTAATAAGCAGGTGAAGAGCCCAAACAACCAGGAGGAAAAGAGTACAGCTTGTTGGCAAAAATGAGAGAACCAGAGTGAAGTGCCGATAAAAAGGTAGGTTTTATTTTTTACCCCTATTGGATTTGAAAGTGATTTATCCGGCTGAACATTTGTTCATCTTATTAAAGGGGCACTATTTCTCAGAATATTTATAGGTAACACATACTCACTAAAGCACCAAGAATGAAAATAATCAAGTTCCCTTTCATATCATAAAGATGGGCATATCTACTATATCTGTGAAGATGTTGCTGTAGGTTGTGAAGCATTAGTCTTCACTCTGACTTTAGTAATAAGATCCTAAGGCCTCGCATATAGTAGGTGCGCGTGACCGCGCGCCTGTACGAGAAACGATCTGTGGCCTGTAGGACTCCTATAGTGCGATACGGGGAGTCGTGGCAGAGGCATGGCTGTGACTTCACGTGAGCAGCTCACCCTCATTGGCTGAACCGCGCACATGACCCGACCGTCGCCCGACACAATTAAAAAATGTCGTCTCGCAAAAAAAAATTCGGCCGCTCCGTCGCTCTCCATCGCGCGCTCTCCATCTATGGCCTGCCTCATTAATGTCTGGCCTTTTATTCACGCCACGCGTGACATTGCACACTCGGTCACGTGGAATATATTCGTGGCCTTAGAATTTTTGTGCTCCTTCTCACATAAGCACCTATTTGTGTTTCACTATGATCTGATAACTATCAACAAGAGAAAATAAGAGGCAGGATAAATGGGCCCAAAAAATATATATATAAAAAAATTCCGCATTTACACCTCTAGAGATATATAATTTAAAAAAAAGTTGAACTTACTTTTGAAATCATTTTGTAACTGAAATCAGCAGGACTAGTTCTTTATTGCAGATGTCAATGTTTTATACAGATCTGAGTGTATATTTTAAAAAGTTATGGGGTTTCATGTTCTTGAGGTTTTAATATTCATTTTCATAGTCAAGTATCATATAATGAAAGCAACAATAGATTGAATTTGTTGCATTCAATAAGAAACACCAAGTGCAATATTAAAGGGAACATGTGGCCATGTAATATCTTCTGAATGAGTCAGACTTGCAAATCATAACATAATCAAGACAAGGTATCTTCAGGTCACTGCAAGGAAGCGGTTAAATGCATGTCTAGTCTAAAAACAACCCCACTTCTTTGAGAAGAGTGCTGTATAAAAATAATCACTTCTGGTTTCTTTTTAGCACAGCTGCATAAACCGTACGTTCACAACGCCCTCTTATGCCATTTTACTGTCAGAACACCGTTGTTTCATTGTAGGAGAACAAGAATTCAGCAGCCGCCTAAATGGTCTGAACCTGAACGTAAATGTGGATGTTAGTTCTTTTATCTGATAAAGATATGTAATCTCAAATTACTGACAAGTGTTGTCACTTAGAAAAGTCACTACTGTCACGTGAATGAGTATTACAAAGATCAAAAAAATATCTCTCGCAATTAGTAAATAAGTTATGACATTTTAGAACAAGCAATAGCTGAAATGTGATTCCTCTTCAGCACAACTTAGGCATGTTTTATAGGTTGTCACGTGATTGCTAACCTTTAATTTTCCCTAGGAACAGGAACCTCTTGGGAAATGTAATAAGAAGCATCTTGAAAAGGAATATGTTTACCTTTTCTTCCAAAATGACAAATAATACTAAACATTATTTGTACTATAGTACAAATTAACATTAATCCAACCAAAAGATATGGAAGAAAGAAAATGTATAAGGCAAGTATATAGTCATGGTAGGTGATTTTAAGGACATCTGTTCGTATAAATGTTCTTCACTTACAGTAGGTGGCAACTGATAACATAAATTAATAGATCTTTGCTGAATTCATGGATACATAGGATAATTATTCCTGTAATTTACAAAATGTAGTCATCACGTTGAATATTCTCCAGCCATAGAAGTACATAACTCAAATAAGCAGCTTTACATAACAGGTAAATAAATGAACAATGTATCTGTGTTATTTGTTTCATTTGAAAAATTCACCCTTAATGTGAAACTTGTACATTCTTGTCTCAAGTTAGATGGATACATTTTGATTTTCACTGGGTCCTCTGAAAAGCATATGTTTATTCTTAAGGCTGCGTTTCTAGAAGGAGCGCATGGCGTTGTGTGCGCCTGTCGCTTGAGCGATCTCTGTACTGTGATCCAAGGTGAGGGGGAGGTGTGGCGGAGGCGTGGTAGAGGTGCGGCCATGACGTCATGAGGCCGGTTCGCCCTCTTTGGCTGAACCACTCACGTGACCCGGCCATCGCGACAAAATCAAATTTTTCTGTCTGCTCAAAGTTCTGCCGAGTGGTCGCTCTTCATCGCGCGCTCGCGCTTGGGCTCACTATGGCCGGCCCTATGGCCCAATGGCCCTCTAGTGCCACTATGGCCCTGCACTTTGTTCGCACCACGCACACCCTATACACAGGGCCTTATGGTCCTGCAGAGGCACTGCTTAAAAGAGATGTACGAACATGTCGAGATTCACTTCACCGCTCTTTCTTTCAAACTTTCCAAATGGTTTGAACTGCCCACTAAAATTTAGATTTTACTTTTGGCATCAAAAGTTGTTGCGAAAAAGACCAAATTTTCTATTAACTTTTCAGTGGCGAATTAGCAGCCCGGCAAATTTTATTGTTGTTTTTGAATCGAAAGTAATTGCAATTAATCAAATATCCAATGCACATTGACGTTGAAGCGTTATTTGTACTGTACATGCTGCAATTTTTGGGTTCGAACCAAAAAAAATTGTTGAAACTAAAAGGGTAACATTTTCAAAGTTCTCTAATGCGTGCAAAAAGTTCACACATTTTAGGATGATGTTTTACAGATAAGTGATCTTCCATGTTCTTCTCACTTAAGTATAGATGTCTGACAAAATAGATGTGTTCATTACCATGTTGTTCTCACTTACCTCAATAGGTCAACAGTGTAAAACGCAACAGTCCCGTTACACCCCATTTTTTTTAACATAATATTTTACAGTAGAAAGCCCATGCACATCTATAAAATATATTAAAAATAATCAAAGAAAGAAAATTGCAATCAACAAAAAAGCCATCTTCAATGCCAAAGCCTGGTAACAAAAAAATATTTCTGAAAAACTTTATGTTTAATTAATATAATGTGCAAAATTAAGGCAAATGCTATTCGCCCCTAATTGGTCTGCACATTGCTATGATTGCTAAATAATTAGTAACCTTATTTAAAGAAGTTTGTACACAGAAAATAACAGAAGACAGAATATACAATAAAAATATATTTTTTGGGAAATGTGTAATATCAAATATATGAAATATCTTAACTACTCCATGATTTGGCAGGACCAACATTCTTGAAATTGTTCTAGCTACTTCTGTATTCTCAATTGTATTCCCTTGATAAAAAAACTGCACATTAAATACTTCTATTTTGACAACATCTCTATTGCAGTTTGCTAGTTACCAGAATAGGGAAATGCAGTAGCAGAATATATCTATGCGTGGGATGCAATTCTAGTTCATCTTGCTCCTATCCCAGTATGAATTAAGTAGAAATAGCTGTCTTAGTCCAGTTGTGATAGTCCTATCCCAGTTAAACACAGGTGGTGTTCTAAAACAAGAGAGGAATGCAGACTCCGGAGGAAGCTGTATATTCCATAAACTGTGAGTATCTTCGCTGAAGCGTGTAACTACAACACTACTACAATTGATTTCAAGATAGTTACTCTTTGAAATAATATCTGTATTGTCACTGTTTGATACGTTTGACTCCCCCCAACCCCCCCCCAACCCCGCTTTAAAATAAAATATATAAATAAAATACATTTAATAAATTCCTTCCTAGTCAGAACAACATTCGTTTTTGACATAAATGTATTTATTGTATTACATTATACTACAATTAGTCCTTGTTACGTGTGTGTGTGTGTGTGTGTGTGTGCGTGCGTGCGTGCGTGTGTGTGTGTGTGTGTAAGTAAATGTTGGATCTAGAAATAAAAGCCAGATGTGAATGACTAGTTTCCTGAACCCCTTAACTAGTGTCTGGATGCCCCCGCTTCACAATATCTAAAGCAGCAATCCCACCTGGGATCTTACCTGATCCAAAGTCCCTCAATGTCCAGGTTCCCGCATTCCCGCAATGTTATACATTGGAGGGGTTGTGTTCCTTACCTGTCTTCTGGGTTAGGGGGGGTTCCGATGTTTCCTGTGTGAAGCTTGAGTCAGATCTGGAAGAAAGCAGTATAAGTTATGTCGGTGTAGTATAGGGCAGTTAAGATATCCAAATCCAGAGTGTGAGACAAAGAGAGTGTGAGACAGAGAGAGAGAGTGTGAGACAGAGAGAGAGAGTGTGAGACAGAGAGTGTGAGACAGAGACAGAGAGAGAGAGTGTGAGACAGAGAGAGTGTGAGACAGAGACAGAGAGTGTGAGACAGAGACAGAGAGTGTGAGACAGAGAGAGAGAGAGTGTGAGACAGAGACAGACACACAGAGAGAGAGAGAGACAGAGAGTGTGAAACAGAGACAGAGAGAGAGAGTGAGACAGAGAGACAGAGTGTGAGACAGAGAGACAGAGTGTGAGACAGAGAGAGAGAGTGTGAGGCAGAGACAGAGAGAGAGAGTGTGAGGCAGAGACAGAGAGAGAGAGTGTGAGGCAGAGACAAAGAGAGAGAGTGTGAGGCAGAGACAGAGAGAGAGAGTGTGAGACAGAGACAGAAAGAGAGTGTGAGACAGAGAGAGAGAGAGTGTGAGACAGAGACAGACAGAGAGAGAGAGACAGAGAGAGAGAGACAGACAGAGAGAGAGACAGACAGAGAGAGACACAGCGAGTGTGGGCGAGAGACAGAGAGAGTGTGGACGAGAGACAGAGAGAGTGTGGGCGAGAGACAGAGAGATGTGGGCGAGAGACAGAGAGATTGTGGGCGAGAGACAGAGAGAGTGTGGGCGAGAGACAGAGAGAGTGTGGGCGAGGGACAGAGAGAGTGTAGGCGAGAGACAGGAGAGAGTGTGGGCGAGAGACAGGAGACAGTGTGGCCGAGAGACAGGAGAGAGTGTGGGTGAGAGAGACAGGGAGGGGAGAGAGACAGGGAGGAGAGAGAGACAGGGAGGAGAGACAGGGAGGAGAGAGAGAGACAGGGAGGAGAGAGAGACAGGGAGGAGAGAGAGACAGGGAGGAGAGAGACAGGGAGGAGAGAGAGACAGGGAGGAGAGAGAGACTGATGGGGGGGAACTGGGTGGGGAGATGGTGACTGACTGGGTGACTTTAACTGACTAGGTGGGGGTGGTGACTGATTGGGGGGTACCTCTGGTGTCCTACACACACACCCACACACACTCCCCCATATACACACACACCCACACACACTCCCCCATATACACACACACACACACACACACACACACACAGACACACACACACACACACACACACACACACACACACACACACACACACACACACACACACACACACACACACACACACACACACACACACACACACACTCCCCCATATACACACACACACTCCCCCATATACACACACACACTCCCCCATATACACACACACACTCCCCCATATACACACACACACTCCCCCATAAACACACACACACACTCCCCCATATACACACACACTCCCCCATATACAGACACACACTCCCCCATATACACACACACACTCCCCCATATACACACACACACTCCCCCATATACACACACACACTCCCCCATACACACACACACACACTCCCCTATACACACACACACTCCCCTATACACACACAGTCCCCTATACACACACACACACTCCCCTATACACACACACACTCCCATATACACACACTCCCATATACACACACTCCCATAAATACACACACTCCCATATACACACACACACTCCCATATACACACACACACTCCCATATACACACACACACTCCCATATACACACACACACACGCACTCCCATATACACACACACACACACACTCCCATATATACACACACACACACACTCACTCATACATACATATACACACACACACACTCCCCCATATACACACACACACTCCCCCATATATACACACACACTCCCCCATATACACACACACACTCCCCCATATACACACAAACAATCCCCCATATACAAACACACATTCCCCCATATACACACACGGACTCCCCCATATACACACACACACTCCCCTATATACACACACACTCCACCATATACACACACTCCCCCATATACACACACACACTCCCCCATATACACACACACACACTCCCCTATACACACACACACTCCCCTATACACACACACTCCGCTATACACACACAGACAGGGAGGAGAGAGAGACAGGGAGGAGAGAGAGACTGATGGGGGGGAACTGGGTGGGGAGATGGTGACTGACTGGGTGACTTTAACTGACTAGGTGGGGGTGGTGACTGCTTGGGGGGTACCTCTGGTGTCCTACACACACATCCACACACACTCCCCCATATACACACACACCCACACACACTCCCCCATATACACACACACACACACACACACACACACACACACACACACACACACACACACACACACACACACACACACACACACACACACACACACACACACACTCCCCCATATACACACACACACTCCCCCATATACACACACACACTCCCCCATATACACACACACACTCCCCCATATACACACACACACTCCCCCATAAACACACACACACACTCCCCCATATACACACACACTCCCCCATATACAGACACACACTCCCCCATATACACACACACACTCCCCCATATACACACACACACTCCCCCATATACACACACACTCCCCCATATACACACACACACACACTCCCCTATACACACACACACTCCCCTATACACACACAGTCCCCTATACACACACACACACTCCCCTATACACACACACACACTCCCCTATACACACACACACTCCCATATACACACACTCCCATAAATACACACACTCCCATATACACACACACACTCCCATATACACACACACACACTCCCATATACACACACACACACACTCCCATATACACACACACACACACACACACACTCCCATATATACACACACACACACACACTCACTCATACATACATATACACACACACACACTCCCCCATATACACACACACACTCCCCCATATATACACACACACTCCCCCATATACACACACACACTCCCCTATACACACACACACTCCCCTATACACACACAGTCCCCTATACACACACACACACTCCCCTATACACACACTCCCATATACACACACACACTCCCATATACACACACTCCCATAAATACACACACTCCCATATACACACACACACTCCCATATACACACACACACTCCCATATACACACACACACACACACACACACACACACACACACACACACTCCCATATACACACACACACTCCCATATACACACACACACACACACACACTCCCATATATACACACACACACACACTCACTCATACATACATATACACACACACACTCCCCCATATACACACACACACTCCCCCATATATACACACACACTCCCCCATATACACACACACACTCCCCCATATACACACAAACAATCCCCCATATACACACACACATTCCCCCATATACACACACGGACTCCCCCATATACACACACACACTCCCCTATATACACACACACTCCCCCATATACACACACTCCCCCATATACACACACACACACTCCCCCATATACACACACACACACACTCCCCTATACACACACACACTCCCCTATACACACACACTCCCCTATACACACACAGACAGGGAGGAGAGAGAGACAGGGAGGAGAGAGAGACTGATGGGGGGGAAATGGGTGGGGAGATGGTGACTGACTGGGTGACTTTAACTGACTAGGTGGGGGTGGTGACTGATTGGGGGGTACCTCTGGTGTCCTACACACACACCCACACACACTCCCCCATATACACACACACCCACACACACTCCCCCATATATACACACACACACACACACACAGACACACACACACACACACACACACACACACACACACACACACACACACACACACACACACACACACACACACACACACACACACACACACACACACACACACACACACACACACACACACACACACTACCCCATATACACACACACACTCCCCCATATACACACACACACTCCCCCATATACACACACACACTCCCCCATATACACACACACACTCCCCCATAAACACACACACACACTCCCCCATATACACACACACTCCCCCATATACAGACACACACTCCCCCATATACACACACACACTCCCCCATATACACACACACACTCCCCCATATACACACACACTCCCCCATATACACACACTCCCCCATATACACACACACTCCCCCATATACACACACACACACACTCCCCTATACACACACACACTCCCCTATACACACACAGTCCCCTATACACACACACACTCCCCTATACACACACACATACTCCCATATACACACACACACTCCCATATACACACACTCCCATAAATACACACACTCCCATATACACACACACACTCCCATATACACACACACACTCCCATATACACACACACACTCCCATATACACACACACACACACACTCCCATATACACACACACACACACACACACTCCCATATATACACACACACACACTCACTCATACATACATATACACACACACACACTCCCCCATATATACACACACACTCCCCCATATACACACACACACTCCCCCATATACACACAAACAATCCCCCATATACACACACACATTCCCCCATATACACACACGGACTCCCCCATATACACACACACACTCCCCTATAAACACACACACACACACACACACACACACACACACACACACACACACACACACACACACACACACACACACACACACACACACACACACACACACACACACTCCCCCATATACACACACACACTCCCCTATACACACTCCCCTATACACACACACACTCCCCTATACACACACACAGTCCCATAGACACACACACACACTCCCATATACACACACACACCCCCATATACACACACTCCCATACACACACACTCCCATACACACACACACACACTCCCATATATACACACACACACTCCCATATACACACACACACACTCCCATATATACACACACACACTCCCATACACACACACACACACACACACACACACACACACACACACACACACACACACACACACACACACACACACACACACACACACACACACTCACACATACATATACACACACACTCACTCTACACACACACAGGGGTGGGTCGGAAGAGAGGAAAGGCCGCGACCAGCACCACCACCCCGCTCCCCCTCCCCCACGGCAATCTCCTGCCCTGCGCAGGCAGCGGGAGTGCCGGGCATGTGGGGGGGAAGAACCCCCCCCCCCCGCTACCACCTCCATGCAGGCAGCGGGACCGCAGGGGACCATGGTGAAGCGGGACCTGAGGGACATCCCCGCTCCAATCTCCCGGCCCCACGGGATGACACGGAGATCGGGGTGAAGCGGGGACCTGAGGGACATCCCCGCTCCAATGTCCCGGCCCCGCGGGCTGACACGGGGACCGGGGTGAAGCGGGGACGTGAGGGACATCCCCGCTCCAATCTCCCGGCCCCGCAGGCTGACACGGGGATCGGGGTGAAGCGGGGACCTGAGGGACATCCCTGCTCCAATCTCCCGGCCCCGCGGGCTGACACGGTGGGAAGCGGGGAAAGGAGAACAACCCCGCTACCACCTCCATAACTGCGGGCAGCGGGAGCGCCGGGGACAGGTGGAAGGCACAGATAGTACTTACTGTGTCCTCCATGGGAAAAGAATGGCTGCTCGTTGGGGGCAGGCTCATATAGAGCCTGGCCTCGCACCCACAAAGCCTGGGAGCGCGCGCCAATCAGCTGTCAGGCAGGGGGAGTTTTTTTTTTTTTTTTTTTTCCCAGCGCGAGCAGGGAAAACGTCAGCGCGAGCAGGGAAAATTTAAAAAAACAAACACGTGTGCTGCTTGGGCCAATATTTACTCGTCCGGAGGTTAAATCCTCACACCACGGGCGTGTAAATGTATATGATTGTCGAACACTGTATATATATATATATATATATATATATATATATATATATATATATATATATATATATATATATATATATCCATTTTAATCATGAGGATTGTTTCCGGAGGACGCTAACGACGGCGGTGTTGTTCCCTGAGTTCCTGCTGGACGGAGGCTCAGAAGGGTCCGGACGGACAAGACCAAGAGGCGGAAGAACGGAGGAGCAGAGTTCCAGTGCTGGGGCATGAGTATAATCTCATAACACGCTATTACTCTTTGTTGTTTGTGAGTTTTAATTTGTAGATTTTTGGGAACATTAAATGTATTTTTCGACATATTGCACTAGGATCGGGCGCTTTCTTTTTTCTTTTTGTACAGATTTGCCGTGAATTCGTTGGTTCCATATAGAAGGCTGCCAGTATCCTGTTCAGAGTGTCATTATTCTTGGGAACATCTATTCAAGTGGACTATATCAACTTATGGTTTTTTTTGGACTCTATACATATGGTTATATATTTGTCCATTCATAATTGTCTTTCACCTAATATTGAATACCCATTCCCAATCTATACATTTGTAGTATTTCATCCCAATTTATACATTTTTACTTATTATTTCATTTTCACATATATTTTTTAATTGATCATAATCAGTCACATGTGTGATTTCATTTGGTCAGACAGTCATTGATAGATTTGTTCACAAACATCATTATTATTTTTTTATACATTAGCAACACACTGTTCTATCAATACTATCTACAATAGAATGCTTATTTAATATTTCTCTGTCTATTTACATCGGAGGTTTATTGGTCAACTAGTTTATTGTAGCCCAGTCGTAAGGGGCATAGAATTAACGCATTAGTGCATTATTTATACCAGACTTATAGGCGCAGTCTTTTTTCTGTCAGTATATATATATATATATATATATATATATATATATATTGTATACTGTATATATATGTATACTGTATATATATATACAGTGGTTGACAAATCACCAAAAAATCTACTCGCCACACAAAAAAATCTACTCGCCACCTAGTACCAAACGTGTGCTGCTTGGGCCAATATTTACTCGCCCGGGGGTTAAATCCACTCACCCGGGGCGAGCAAATGTATAGGTTTGTCGAACACTGTATATATATATATATATATATACCAAAAGACTAGTAGCGCCACAATGACAAGTAATAAATTTGAAGTAAAAACAAATAATATCAAATATAAAACAGGTAAAGCAGTGAATCATAAAAAATAAAAAGATGATACTAATCCACTCATCAGATTGTCCAGTCAGTTGTTGTCGCTTGAATGAGTATGGGGCAGCTTACAGCAGAAGAACCAGTTCCACAAAAATCTATTAGACAGAAGAAGAAAGCGCACAACCCATAGTGTAAAAACATACTTATAGTTTAATAAAAATATATTGAGAGGGAAACAAGAACACTCGCAAACATAGAAAGTAATTAGGCATGTATGAATATAATATCACCACCACGGGAACAGCACGGCAAGATCTCCTGCAGCGTCAGATGAAACAAACACCGCCCGCTTGTGTCCCAAGGTCTCAGACCTCATGGATGACTTGAAATCTTTGGAGTCCTGGGTTGTCAGTCTCTCCACACCAGACCGGATATCAACCGCGCCAATTCTGGGGCTGTGTGCAGCAGGGCTGGAAGCTTGCCACTGCTTCCGACCCTTGTTGATGACGTAGTGTCGGCACTGCTTCCTGACGCGATTCGTCAGACACACTGACTTTTTCAAAGGATATTGCAATATCAGTGGGTGACAGTGACAGTGGCAGTGGGTGACAGTGACTGGGTGGGGTGACTTACCTTGACAGGATTTGTGCAACTTGCCGCCGGACGCTTCCCCCTCCTGTCCCCAATATCCCCACGGGAGGTGGGCTTGGGGAGGGGGCGCGGGATGTGGGCTCGGGGGGGCACGGGAGGTGGGCTCAGGGGGGAGCCACGGGAGGTGGGCTCGGGGGGCATGCGGGAAGCTGGCCGTGGGGGGAAGCAGGCCGCAGGTGGAGCTGGCTGTTACTTCCCCCTCCGTCCCACGTTGGGAGCATGAGGGGGGAGCGGGCCGCAGGAGGAGATGGCTGGTACTTCCTCCTCCGTCCCATGTTGGGAGCGTGGGGGGGGGGGGAGTGGGCCGCAGGAGGAGCTGGATGGTACTTCCCCCTCCGTCCCACATTGGGAGCATGGGGGGGAGCGGGCCACAGGAGGAGCTGGCTGTTACTTCCCCTTCCGTCCCACATTGGGAGCGTGGGGGGGGAGCGGTGGGGATTGGGCACGCGGGAAGCTGGCCGCGGGGGGGAGCGAGCCACAGGAGGAGCTGGCTGGTACTTCCCCCTCCATCCCACGTTGGGAGCGTGGGGGTGGGGAGCGAGCCGCAGGAGGAGCTGGCTGGTACTTCCCCCTCTGTCTCATGTTGGGAGCGGGGGGGAGCGGGCCCTGCTTGCCCTGCGCATGTGCGCTGTGACCGCGGGGAATCGCCGCCATTTTTTTCTTTTATTATTTATTTCATTAACTGGCGCCCGGCCGCGCAGGGGGCCCGGGTGGCCGGGCCCCCCTGACCCACAGGGCCCGGGACGCCAGTGCCGTTTGTTCCCCCCTGTTGGCGGCCCTGGTTATATGCTATACGGTGGAGGTTTCTTGTCGCCTTTTTCACCCATCATAACTTAAAGTGTGTGTGTGTGTGTTTGTGTGTGTGTGTGTTTTTACATACACACACACAAACACATACACTTTGTTTGTTTAAGGAATGTATTTAGCCTTTTACACACCAGTATTTTGTGTTTCTGCTACTCATGGTAAGTACCGTATTCTTTAAGACATTTCATGACTATTTTCTGCATCTGCATGTTCATTATGAATATATTAAGAGTAATCAAGAGCTAACACCTCATTGTATATACTTTATTTTTTATTTATCTAGATTTATTTGTATACACTCTATTCACTATCTACACCTTCTATGCATGTTGTGTTCATGATTTAGTATCAATATACACCTTATAGGTGAAGCTGTTAGGATTTTAACTTTCATCATCTGTAAGTTTTTTCCATCGGCTTATAGGAACTATTATATATATATATATATATATATATATATATATATATATATATATATATATATATATATAGTTAAGTTATGGTGAGTAATAAAAGTGACAAAAACCCTCCACAGCAAAGCAAATATGCAAATGTAAATACAACTGTATGCTCATCTGCATGTCTTAGGCAGGTCTGCAACCCCGCCTTTCCCCATTATCACCCAGCACACAGCACTTCCACTGCAGCAAGGGATTCTGGGAAATGACATGTAAATGAGCACACAGTGCCACTTTTTGCTTCAAAAACCATTTTTAACATGGTTCCCTATAGGCTTAAGCTTGCTGCATGGTCACAGCTTTGAGCACAGCCAGGGTTAAGGTGCATACCCAAAAAACCACCCACAGACAGCTGTTTCGACCATAATGGGTCTCATCAGTGTGGGGTTGATTAACTGGGTATGCAAAGAAGCTAAAGGATGGGCCAACCATAATACTGAGTTAAGTTATGGTGAATAAAAAAAGTGACAAAAACCCTCCACAGCAAAGGGGTGTTTAGTCCTCCTCCTCAGAACCGTCAAAGATGGAATAGTCCTTGAGCAGGCTGTGGAGCAGCCTGCGACAGTCCTGTACCGACATCCTCTTCTTCCCCTTGGTCAAACGTTCCCTGGCGAATAGTAAAACGTCTTTGAAACAGCACATTAGACGCCAACCGGCTTCGATTGCGTCCTCTGTGTGTGTTCCTGTGAAAAGTCAGTGGAAAACCGAGTAGTACGTGACGCACTTCCTTGGTATACAATCCTTTAAGTCAGTGTCCAGTGCACGCAGCAAGGCCTGCGCAAAAGGGGCAGTTCCAGAAGAGGTGCATGATGCTTTCCTCCACTGGGTTGCACCTGGGGCAGTGTCTCACGAGGCTGAGTTTGCTCTGGTACTTGTCCGCATTCACAGGAAGGCCCCCGTGTATGGCCTGCCAAGCAATGTCCTTGTGTTTGTTCATTAGTCTTTTCGATGCCACATTCCTTCACACCGTTCCAAAGGTGTTGGGGTGGAGACCTGGGACCGATTCCATGATGTCTTTAGGGACGCTGGTCCAGATGAGCAGACAAATATATATATATATATATATATATATATATATATATATATATATATATATATATATATATGCAGAAAACAAGAAGAAAAAACAGGCGCACTCCTAGTGTGATAAAGTATAAAACAGTATTTATGGGATTGTAAAATATAAAAAGCGCACTCACAAACAGAGTAAAAATAATACTGCACCGACACACTTTATTCGAGCAAATACCCAGTATGTACCTGGCAGATACCTGGAATGCGCCGCTCCTCACCTCTGACAAGCCCCGTTGCGTTTGCCTTCCCAGCCTGGGTTCATGCCTGGCTGACGTGCGGCTGATCTGTTAAATGATAATGATTAGGATTTAATAGGCTGCAATGCTTCGCGTGTCTACCAGATGGCATAAATTCATGAATTGTAATGCAGTATATATATATATACTGTGCAGTATTGCAGCCAGCGGGAATAAAATGCTTCAATCCCTGCTTGGAAAATACCTCAATGCACTCGGGCAGAAAACAGTCACAAACCTCAATACACCCGGGTATACCCGAATTCGTGGGACTAGCCGAGCTCGAATAAAGTGTGTCGCCAGTGTAGCATTTATGAGATATACTCAATCGCCTTGAAGCTGTGAATGGAATATATCAGCCTGTCCCGTTGGTGCCACCTCTGGTGTATCCGTTGGTTCAGCAAGGTGCACTGGAGCCACTGCAGCCGGATGATGTAATAATCAGCAACACGGTCAAAGACTCCCTCCAGATACACCTCCCACAGCTCTCACTGCTCACCAGCAGGCAACTGCAAAACTGGAAGCGACAGCAGTCCCAAGCAAAATAGCAACAGCTCCAAGGTACTCTCTCCGTTCGTGCAGTAATGTCAGCCACAAACTCGCCTCTTTGGGAAACGCCCTACGCGTTTCGTCAATAAGGACTTCGTCAGGGGTTGAATTCAATGGTCCCAGGCGTTCCTGACCCATGTTAACCAGGCTACCCCCTAAGGCATCATACGACTAGCTGCCTCAAGGGACTAGAACAGCTATAGCCTTGTCTCCAGACCTACTTTGCTCCATTCAAGGCCCTAGGGTGTACTTTGCGAGCGACCGTAAACTCCTGACTACCCCTAGCTCCCGTCCATTCCACAGCACTCCTGGCAGCATACATTCCCTGTTTTCCAGTTAGCCTAGCAAAAGCCTGTCCTGATGACATCTCAGCATCGCCTCCAAAAATGTAACAGTATGAGGTCTACCCAATCTCATATTGGCCCCTATGTGCATAATCTGCCCCCAGTTACATCTCCGTGTAGTGTGGTGCACCTGCTGGCTCACAGGTATCCTGAGTCTCCCGCTCGTTGGTAGTGGGGATTTCACCATGACAGGCGTATGAAGTAGTGCTGAGTTCTACTCACAGTTGGTACAACGCCTCCATCCCTTCCAGATCCCCATGATAGCAGGGAGGAGTTTCTGGAAGAGAACTCCAGGGTGCATCTTCTTCCTGAATAACTCGTCTCAGGCAAGAAGGGTCTCTTAATCAAGGGCATCTTTATTTGCATCTTGCATGGCAGACTGCCCATCAAAGCGGCCGGTACTTAGCGGCACATCTTGTGGCTGCACCTCATTAGGAAGGTCACTCTTAACTCTTTAATCAGCCATGTATATTTCTGCCACCTCTCCCTTAAGGGAGGGCCACCATCTGTGCCAAAGCCTTGGACACAGTGTGGGGTCTGCTTGTCACTCTCTGCAACTGACACTTGAACTCTGCAGACAGGCTTGAACTCAGGATCACCACTGTTGAACTCTAACTTTAGGAAGTGATGTGTAATATATAGGTTCCAGAAGACCCACCCCTGTGTCACTAACAGTGGACACAGAGCATGCTGTCACTTCCTTTGCTACACCTTACACATCACAAAGGATTGAGGGCAAACCTCCATGATGACTTCTGGCAACCTGCCCTCTTAACAGGAATTACAGCACAGAATGGGACAGGCATGTAACCCAATTTTACACAGGGCTACAAGCTCCCCCTGGTGGAATCCAATGACCAAGCTTGGAACCTAAATTTGAGGGTGGTCTAACTTTGCCACAACCCCTTTTACCTCCGGCCCATAGCCAGGCTGCAACAGTGGGGCTCTTAACTGAGAGTCCCCTTGCTGCTCCGCCAGGGTAATGGGGAATCCTGACTGCCCTACAAGCTTCCCTTCCTTCCCCTCCCCTGGTGCCCCTATCTCCTGCCACCCCCCAGTCACCCCTAGAGTGAAACAACAGGATACAGTCATAGGGAAAAATAAGTCAGGGTCAGTCTGCGACTGGGTCTGGCTTACCTCGCTGGTCCCCGCAGAGACCGCCGCCTTCGTTGGTCCCAATTGCAGGGGGACTGGAGTGGCCGCCGCCGGCAACATCTGGGCTGGTAAGCAACGGGTCACCGCCGCAGCAGCGCCCGGGGTTGGCACAGGGGAAACGATGCAGGACCGGGTTCCCAGGTCTTTGTGGAGAAACACAGCTCCATGCAAACCAGGTAACAAAACCCCCTCCTGCAATCCCTGTCCCTCCCCCCACTCAGAAATGGCTCCGGCACTTTGCCGGAATCGCGGCTCTTCTGCCGCCGCCGCCGTCATGGGCGAGCCCCGGGTAGCTGCTGCAGCAGTACCCGGCAGTGATGCAGGGTCGCCGGCGTGGTTTGTGGGGCTACGGTCATCGCTGGGAATCGCTGACTCCGCCAAACAATGTGAAACACCCACCTCCCGCACACCCCAACCCTCCCCCCAAATAAAATTGCCGCCGGCAGGATGCCGGAGTGGCAGCTTCTTCTCCGCCGCCGCCGCCGGTTCTCCGCCGGGATCAGGGGGATGGCCGCTGCTCTCCGCCGCTGTTGCTGATGCAGCCCGTCCAGGTTCTCCAGGAGACGTCCCGAGGAGGGTTTTCACCCTTGCTGGGCGGGAGCCATCAGAGGATGCCGCTAACTGGGTCATCTTTTCCTCAGCTCGTGAGCGCTGGCCCTGAGGGGCTTCTTCGCCCGACCGCGCACGGTCAGGGCACTGGGCATTATTATGGCCCATTTGTTCGCAGTGCTTCTCCGCCACCGGTGGACTAACCCCAGCAAGGGGCAACGGAGTCCAGAGCGGAGTTGCTGGAGCGCCGGGCTTCGGGAGGGGATAAGCGGGTCGGTGTGGTACCGACGCCAGGAACTGGGTCCACTTCGCCGGGAACCACGTCTTGCCCAATGCACACACCAGTGCTAGCTCTTTCAGGGAAAATGGACGGGCCACCGCAACGGCCGTTACCTCTCCTGGTGCAAGACTTCTGTGGTCCCCGAGACCACCCTCTCCCTCCACAAGTCTCTGCCATCCCGGAGCTGGGTCCCTTCCCTGCTCTCCAGGCGGTTTGATGGTTACAGCAGCTGCGGATCTTTGCTCAGCCTGCCAGGTTTCATGCTCACCCATTGCTGTCTCTCTCTCAGCCTTGCTGGCTGCTGGTCCCCGTACCGACTTGATGCACTCCTCCGGTCTTGGTGCCCGGCTCCAGTCAGACGGATGGCCGGCACTTTGGTTCTGGAGGCAATGCTTCTCACAAGTAGGGGAACAGTGAGGAGGTGCCATATCTTGTGTTATATGTTGTACACTGTGTGTTCAATATCTTTGGTCCCAGGAACTCGCAATTACCATCAAATTCCTGCTAGATCACAGTACCCCTCAGAATACTGTAATCTAGGTCCAGTTCAATCCCGACGCTGCCACCAGTTATTATACAAGCCTGTCACGGTGAGATTATGGCAGGCTGTATAAGTCACACATAAATATATATAACAGTTGATATATATTTATCACTGGGTCTGAACTGGGACGAGACTTAGATTTGATAAAATATAATTTATTCCTTGATAAAGGTGAACACACAAAAATGTACAAATAACAGGCAAAATATAGACACTTACTTAAAATGGAAATGATGAAGCAGTCATATCTGGACTGGCAGTTCATACAGCACTCTTCATTGTCATCAAGACACCAAAGACATGAAAAGACCTCTGGCAGGAAGACAGTGCATTGCGTTTCTCTCAGCAATCAAGATGGTATAGAACAGACTGAATACTTGAAGAACTTGAAGAACATGAACAACCATGGATAAGGGCTTGAACACAGAGTGTATACCTTTTGTGGCCCTATCTTTAACCTTAAGTACAGGTGATTGGTTTTCAATTACCTCCAGCCACTCACTAGCCTGGGAACACATTTTAATTCATGCCCCCCTGCTTGTTGGGACATGCGCAGTAGAGCTCTGGGGTCTCATTTCTGAAGCCCCACATTTGCATCAGGAATGCCAGCCAGTCTATCCATTTGGAGTTCTGGCAGGAAAACCTTTGTTGAAAGGTGTGAAGTGGGACACTTAAAGACTGCTCTGGTTTGAGCCTCCTCCGCCCTTAGGTAAACAGGGAGGGTGACAAAACCCTTTGAACAATACTTAAGTCCTAGACATTGGGTCGCCTCTAGGGCCATCTGCTATCCTGGTATGCAAAAGAATTTCCTCTGGGTCTTTGTCCATACCTTGGGACCCAGTATTAAACATAAAACATAAACGTATTAAAATATCCGGTTCCGTTGGCTCTAGCAGGTCCAAGCTTCCCAGTTCTCATTGTCAGAACTGGGACACCATATTGTCCAAAAAGAGACTTGCTATGACCTTCGGAACCGGAGATATACAAATGCCCATTAAATCATTTTTCACTTTAATACAAAAATCTCCGCTAAAAGAAATCTCAGCTTTTCACTAAATCCCCATTGAAAACAACGGGCTCTGCCGCCATGGGTTTCAATGGAGCAACTCCGCCGTTGTAGTCAATGGAGTTTCCTACCATAGACTTTCAATGGAGAACCGCCGCCATTGAAGTCTATGAGAAAATCCACAAATCTTTACAGTCGTCCATACTCCGTCTGGTTGGTCTGAGGGGGCTGGAAATGGGCATGCATTAAAGCCGGAACCTTGGCTACATGTCACCCAAATCCCATCCCTCTGGGCATTCCCGAACCGGAGATATGGACTTACACATTTCAACATTTTACACTTAGTCATTTTTTCACCATGCGGCTTTTCCCCCATTAGAATCAATGGTAAAAGTCCCGAACTTTCAAGGGGGTCCATACTCCGTCGGGTTGGTCCAAGAGGGTCAAGGATGGTTCTGCAGTGATGCCGGAGCAGTGACTACAGATACCCCAAACCTTGATCCTCTGCTCCCTCCGGAACCGGAGATATGGATTCCTAAATTACAGCATTTCACACTTAGTCATTTTTCGGAGCTGTTTCTGCCGCCGCCATTGAAGCCTATGGCGCGACCCGCTCTTCTCGGTTCGACCCTTATCGGGGGTCCAGGATTCGGGGACCCGGTTGTGGTCGAGTGGAGGGAAGCCTAGGAACTAGGGGCAAAAGGAATTTTATTTCTAGGTGCTCTAGAACTGTTTATTCCCACGCCAATTAACGTTGAACTTGACTCAAGTGATTTTAACTCTTTTAAAGGACATTGTATCCGCTTTGCGGTTTGCGGTCTGGACGGCAGCCAACTCGTTCTTCGAAAGGTATCTCGAGGAATCTTCATTGAAGTCAATGGGCCCATTGACTTTCAATGGGAAACCGCCGCTCTCCCTCTCGGACGCCACCTGCTGGTCTTTACAGGAAACAGGACTAAAACAGCACAATTCTCTATTGAAATGCATTGAGCCCTAATGGCGGCCAATGGGGACCTGCAAAATGGTGCCTGAAAAGGCGGGAAAGTTACACAAAGGGCTATAATCACTATAGCACTATTAACCATTGTGCTCCCATATGGATCCCAGTGTGTGTGTGATGCAGACACTGATTAACAATAAAACATGGGGGAACAGGGAATATACATTTTCAGGTTATGACAAGGGTTAAATCACACGTCTGGGCCTCAGCCCAGTTAACCCCTTGTCTCCCTGGTGAGGTAAGAGGGTGTAACCCCTTTGGGGTGTAACCCCTTTAATCCCGGGCCAAATCCTCTCCATCGTCACAGTCCCCCACCGGAACCTCTTCCTCCAGTTCGACATCCGGCGCCGGATACGATGGTTCGCTCCTCAGCTCCGCTTGGGCCTTGGCAGGGCCTTTCTTCTCCGCTGCCTCCATCGGAGCATGTGGGATGTAAGAGGGTGTCTCACCACTCTGCTGGCTTGCGATAAGGTCCTTTTCTGCTTTCACGCTGGGAGTTGCCACGGCCGTGGGACTCTTCCGCTGCTCCGGCCGCACCAGCGCAGGTTGTCGTGGGATCTCGAGGCTCAGCTCCGCCAGGTCACCAGTAAGTTGCTTGCCTTTTTGTCTTTTTCAGCACCGCTGTAGTGGCCCACCGGTAGGTGCATCACCACCGATTTCGGGCTTCCATGCTCGTTGTCAGACGAGGCAGACTACGATGCCAGTAAGGGTACCTCCGCAGGGGGCCGACAGTGAGGTTCCGGGTTCTCGCTGCAGTTACATGCCCCAGCTTCACTTTTTCCAGGTGCCACCATCAGCAGTGATCCCCATTCTCCGGGACCGGCCTTCTCCTGCTTCACTTTGGGCGAGGCTCCAGCCATCAGCTTGGCTGTCTCTCCCCCCGCCTCCACGGTGTGCCCAGGCACGAACGACTCCACGGTCCATAGGTAGTGTATGCCGCATTGTGGGTATCGCGCCGTGGTGCTGGCTTCTTTGGACAGACTAGTGCAGAATGGCGGCGACGGCTGCTTCCGGTCGGCTCCGCAGTGGCCACCAGAAGTGACGTCATCGATCTCGCGAGATGAGCCGTCATCTTGGGTGGGGTCCCCCACCGGAACCTCTTCCTCCAGTTCGACATCCGGCGCCGGATACAATGGTTCGCTCCTCAGCTCCGCTTGGGCCTTGGCAGGGCCTTTCTTCTCCGCCACCTCCATCGGAGCCTGTGGGAAGTAAGAGGGTGTCTCACCACTCCGCTGGCTTGCGATGAGGTCCTCTTCTGCTTTCACGTTGGGAGTCGCCACGGCCGTGGGACTCTTCCGCTGCTCCAGCCGCACCAGCGCAGGTTGTTGCGGGATCTCGAGGCTCAGCTCTGCCAGGTCACCGGTAAGTTGCTTGTCTTTTTGTCTTTTTCAGCACCGCTGTAGTGGCCCACCGGTAGGCGCATCACCACCGAAGTCGAGCTTCCCTGCTCGTTGTCGGACGAGGCAGACTCCGATGCCGGTAAGGGTACCTGCGCAGGGGACCGACAGTGAGGTTCTGCGTTCTCATTGCGGTTACATGCCCCAGCTTCACTTTTTCCAGGTGCCACCATCAGCAGCGATCCCCATTCTCCGGGACCGGCCTTCTCCTGCTTCACTTTGGGCGAGGCTCCAGCCATCAGCTTGGCTGTCTCTCCCCCTGCCTTCACGGCATGCCCAGACACGAACGACTCCACGGCGCATAGGTAGTGTATGCCGCATTGTGGGCATCGCGCCGTGGTGCTGGCTTCTCCGCCAGGCAACCTGCACTGCATGCACAGGCACCGCAGAGTCTCTTTTCCACCCGCCTTCACTACCAGGAAGCCTCCTGGCAGTTGGTAGGGGTGTATGGTAATGTCCATAGCACAATTTGTAGTGGTGTTTGACAAGGGAGCAATACGGCACAGCAGTCTCTCTTGTTCACCAGTTCCTCGCAACTGAGAGACAGGAAGCGCACATCCAGCTCCTCCCTCAGTCAGCTATGGATTTCGCAAAAGTCTCTTCTGCATACAGCCCACGCGATCTCCCAGGGAAGTGGGTGCCGCCATTTTGGATCACGCTGCAATCCATATTAGCAGCAGGGGTTACTAGCTTAGTGATCACGGTCTGGCAATCAGATACTCCATTATTTACACAAGTGATTACAATGTCCCCACAACTTTCCCCCAGGGTGGCACCCGGGCTCCTAGGCAGGATAAAAACGGTGCAGCCACAGCCTTGGCGCCACTCCATAGTAAACTAGCAAAAGTCCCTTCTGTAGGTGGTACCTCTGTGGTACACACTCCACGTGCGCTCTCTCCATAAGGCGCGAGCCGCCATCTTGGACTCTCCGAACCGCGCGGGACATCATTACTTGCGGTCGCCATTTTTACTTGCTTTTTGCAATCGCACATGGTGCTCCTCTCTGCTGGGCAGACGCCATTTTGATGCAATAAAGAATGCCAGTGCACCTCTACATGTATCTCATGTGTGTCTTACTCATGTATGCACTACCTCAGGCTAGGCTAACTCTCTCACTGTATACTGTACTACACACTATCCTCCAGTATGTGCTCTGTGGTAAGTAGTCTGGTTACTGGCTAGAGTACTCTGGCTTCTCCCATGCAGTACTAGGGCGTCACCTACTTTTGGCTACACCTAGCGCAGACCCTCCCACGCGTTCCTGACCCATGTTAACCAGGCTATCCCCTAAGGCATCATACGACTAGCTGCCTCAAGGGACTAGAACAGCTATAGCCTTGTCTCCAGACCTACTTTACTCCATTCAAGGCCCTAGGTGTACTTTGCGAGCGACCGTCAACTCCTGACTACCCCTAGCTCCCGTCCATTCCACAGCACTTCCTGGCAGCATACATTCCCTGTTTCCCAGTTAGCCTAGCAAAAGCCTACCCAATCTCATATTGGCCCCTATGTGCATAATCTGCCCCCAGTTACATCTCTGTGTAGTGTGGTGCACCTGCTGGCTCACAGGACTCCTGAGTCTCCCGCTCATTGGTAGTGGGGATTTCACCATGACAGGCGTATGAAGTAGTGCTGAGTTCTACTCACAGTTGGTACAGCGCCTCCATCTCTTCCAGATCCCCATGATAGCAGGGAGGAGTTTCTGGAAGAGAACTCCTGGGTGCATCTTCTTCCTGAATAACTCCAGTCTCAGGCAAGAAGGGTCTCTTAATCAAGGGCATCTTTATTTGCATCTTGCATGGCAGACTGCCCATCATAGCGGCCGGTACTTAGCCGCACATCTTGTGGCTGCACCTCATTAGGAAGGTCCCTCCTAACTCTTTAATCAGCCAGGTATATTTCTGCCACCTCTCCCTTAAGGTAGGTCCACCATCTGTGCCAGAGCCCTGGACACAGTGTGGGGTCTGCTTGTCACTCTCTGCAACTGACACTTGAACTCTGCAGACAGGCTTGAACTCAGGATCACCACTCTTGAACTCTAACTTTAGGAAGTGATGCATAATATATAGGTTCCAGAAGACCCACCCCTGTGTCACTAACAGTGGACACAGAGCATGCTGTCACTTCCTTTGCTACACCTTACACATCACAAGGGGGTTGAGGGCAAACCTCCATGATGACTTCTGGCAACCTGCCCTCTTAACAGGAATTACAGCCCAGAATGGGACAGGCATGTAACCCCATTTTCCACAGGGCTACATATATATATATATATATATATATATATATATATATATATATATATATATATATATATATATATACAGTGTTCGACAATCCTATACATTTGCACGCCCGGGGCGAGTGGGTTTAACCTCTGGGTGAGTACTTATTAGCCCAAGCAGCACACGTGTTTGTTTTTTAAAATTTTCCTGCTCGCGCTGAAATTTTCCCTGCTCGCGCTGGCTGAAAAAAAAAAAACCTCCCCCTACCTGACTGCTGTTTTGCGCGTGCTCCCAGGCTTTGTGGGCGCATGGCCAGGCTCTATATGAGCCCGCCCCAACGAGCGGCCATTCTTTTTCCAGATCGTTGGACACGGTAAATATTCTCTGTCTCCGTCCTGCTGCCTCCCCATGCCCCCTGCACTCACCCCCGTGGCCCCTCTGCCTCCGTCCTGCTGCCTCCCCATGCCCCCTGCACTCAGCCCCGTGGCCCCTCTGCCTCCGTCCTGCTGCCTCCCGAACTCACACCCGCGGCCCCCTCTGCCTCCATCCTGCTGCCTCCCGAACTCACACCCGCGGCCCCCTCTGCCTCCATCCTGCTGCCTCTAGCCGTTCTGATGCTCCCCTGTCCGGTCAGGTCCCCGCTTCCCCCCATGTCAGACGGCGGGGCGGGAGATGGGAGCGGGGATGTCCCCCAAGGTCCCCGCTTCCCCCCCGGTCCCGCGAGCGGGAGATGGGCGCAGGGGGGTGGAGGGGGGGGAGCATGGTGGTGATGGTGCTGGTCGCGGCCTTTCCCCCCCCCCATGTGTGTAGAGAGAGAGAGAGAGTGTGTGTGTGTGTATATATATGGGAGTGTGTGTGTGTGTGTGTGTGTGTATATATGGGAGAATGTGTGGGTGTGTGGGTGTATATATGGGAGAATGTGTGGGTGTGTGGGTGTATATATGGGAGAATGTGTGGGTGTGTGTATATATGGGAGTGTGTGTGGGTGTGTGTGTGTGTGTGTGTGTGTGTGTGTGTGTGTGTGTGTGTGTGTGTGTGTGTGTGTGTGTGTGTGTGTGTGTGTGTGTGTGTGTGTGTATATGGGAGAATGTGTGTGTGTGTGTGTGTGTGTGTGTGTGTGTGTGTGTGTGTGTGTGTGTGTGTGTGTGTGTGTGTGTGTGTGTGTGTGTGTGTGTGTGTGTGTGTGTGTGTGTGTGTGTGTGTGTGTATGTGTGTATGTGCGTGACACCAGAGGTACCCCCCCAATCAGTCACCCCCCCAGTCAGTCACCCCTGCCCCAGTAAGTCAGTCTGTCACCCCTGCCCTGCCCCAGTCAGTCAGTCTGTCACCCCTGCCCCAGTTAGTCAGTCAGTCACCCCTGCCCCAGTCAGTCAGTCACCCCTGCCCCAGTCAGTCAGTCACCCCTGCCCCAGTCAGTAAGTCAGTCACCCCTGCCTCAGTCAGTCAGTCAGTCACCCCTGCCCCAGTCAGTCAGTCACCCCTGCCCCAGTCAGTCAGTCACCCCTGCCCCAGTCAGTCACCCGCCCTCTCTCCCCTCCCCCCTCTCTGTCTCTCCCCCCCTCTCTGTCTCTACCCCCTCTCTCTCTCCCCCCTCTCTGTCTCTCTCTCTCCCCCACTCTCTCTCTCCCCCACTCTCTCTCTCTCTCTCTCTCTCTCTCTCCTCACTCTCTGTCTCTCTCCCCCACTCTCTGTCTCTCTCTCCCTCCCCCACACTCTCCCCTCTCTGTATCTGGATATCTTATTTACCCTATATATCTTAACTGTCCTATACTACACCGAAATAACCTATACTGCTTTCTTCCAGATCTGACTCAAGCTTTACACGGGAGACATCGGAACCCCCCCTAACCCAGAAGACAGGTAGGGAACACATCTCCTCCAATGTATAACATTGCGGGATTGAGGGTACTGGACATTGAGGGACTGCGGATCAGGTAAGATCCCAGGCGGGATTGCTGCTTTAGATATTGTGAAGCGGGACGTCCAGACACTGGTTACGGGGTTCAGGAAACTAGTCATTCACACCTGGCTTTTATTTCTAGATCCGACATTTACACACACACACACAGGTAACAAGGACTAATTGTAGTATAACGTAATGCAATAAATACATTTATGTCAAAAACGAATGTTGTTCTGACTAGGAATTTATTAAATGTATTTTATTTATATATTTTATTTTAAAGCGGGGTTGGGGGCGGGACTAGGCTTGGGGGCGGGATTAGGGGTGGGGTTGGGGGCGGGATTAGGGGTGGGGTTGGGGGCGGTACTAAGTGGCGAGTAGATTTTTTTTGTGCGGCGAGTAGATTTTTGGGTGATTTGTCGAACACTGTATATATATATATATATATCCAATAAAGAATATCAGATGTATATAACGGGTAAATCAATGATTAACCCACCAGGCGCTAAGAAATGGTACAGTCCTGCTGATTAAATTAATATATTCATGGGAAAAAAGCACGGTCAACCCCAGACAGAATAAGTATAATGTGCGTGATATCTCTTCCAGCAACTGGCTCACTGCGAGCACCAAAAGAGTTGAGATAAAAAGACTCACGTGGCTGACTTTGGGGTTTTTGACACTGTGCCTGTCCTCTCTGGAATGATGTAGCTGCTCCTGCTAGCAGATCTCGGCTTGATGTAGCATAAATGTTGGGACAGATGTGGCGCCCCAGCACTGTGGAACGCCAATGTCCTCTTCATTGCCAACCCTGCATCCGCTCCGGCGCGGTGGGCGGTCACCTGACCGGCGGCATCAGCAAGGCTTCCGGGTTCATCCACAGGAACAGCAAGTGATCTCCAGCAGCTCGGCGTGCAGGCAATGTAGACAGCACTGCACAAATCCTCCCAAGATCACTCTTTGAAAAAGGCCTTGCAGGCTGAAACGCGTTAGTGGATTCGCTTGCACCGTGTGAGAATAAAGCTTTTTCTACATTCACACATCAGCCTTCATTGATTTATTGCGGCTGTGGGGCGATCATACCCCCCTTGGGAGGATTTCTGCAATAAAGAATATCAGTGTGAGAACATTCACATGTTTTAGACAGGTCTGCAACCCTGCCTTTCAACCATTATCACCTAGCATACAGTGCTCCCACTGCAGCAAGGGATTCTGGGAAATGACATTCAAATGAGCACACAATGTGCCGTTTTCACCCACCATAACTTAAAATTGGATATTTCAGGGCAAGTATAAACCAACCTCACACTGATGATCAGGGCCGCCAACAGAAATCGTGGGGCCCGGGACAAACATTTTAAGCAGGGCCCCCCCCCCGTGTCGGCGGTATTGCTTGCCCCCCCCCCATTTCACACCCCACGAGCCCCCTCTCTTTCCCCCCCATCCCATGTATTTCTCTCCCTTCCGTCTCACCCCATCTCACTCTCCCGCCTCGCATGTATTTCTCTCCCCTGCTTCTCAATCTTACTCGTCCCTTTTCCTCACTCACCCCCTCTCCTCTGCCTCCGTCAATTACTTCACGCTCACTCATTCCGTCCCCCCACACACAATTCCCCTCACAAGATACTGTATATACAAAAAAACTTCAAACCCCAAATACTTTAAAAAAAAATCCCCACCCTCCAAGTATATACAACCCCTCCCCAAATGCAAACAAAAACCCCACCTACCCAAAATATATATATATATCCAATCCATATAACAAATACCCCAAGCCCCCCAATCCATGTAACAAATACCCCAAGCCCCCCAATCCATATAACAAATACCCCAAGCCCCCCAATCCATATAACAAATACCCCAAGCCCCCCAATCCATATAACATATCCCCCAAGCCCCCCAATCCATATAACAAATACCCCAAGGCCCCCAATCCATATAACAAATATCCCAAGCCCCCCCAATCCATATAACAAATACCCCAACACCCCAATCCATATAACAAATACCCCAACACCCCCAATACATATGAAAAAATACCACAACACCCCCAATACATATAAAAAATACCACAATACATATACATATATATATAAAAAATCAGACTTACCTGCAGGGGGGGGGGCGGGCGGCGTTCCGGTGCCTGCGGGTGGTGGTGGCGGTGCTGGGGGGGCGGGGCGATGCTGCGGGGGCCGATGCTGGGGGAGGTCGGTACAGGGGTGTCAGGCGGCTGCTTGGGGGTGTCCGGTGGCTGCGTGGGGGTGTCCAGCGGCTGCGGGGGGGTGGCGGTACAGCGGGGGCCCGGCAGCTGGTCACACGCCACGTGTGTGCTGCGGGGGTGGGGCCGATGTTAGCCCGATGCTGCGAGGTGGGGATGTCGGGAAGGCCTGGTGGGGAGGGTGGGGGGTAGCGTGACGGCGGCGGGGGGGGAGGAGATGGCAGTGCTGCGAGGGGCCCGGCGGCTGGTAACAGCAGTTGCCGCCGGCCCCACTGCACCTGTCACCCAATGCTGCTCCCGCGCGCCGGGCCTCCCTCTCACACAGGCGCGCCGGAAGCTTTAACCCACCCTATTTCCGGTGCTGCCAACAGTGAGACCCGGCGCCGCAGAGTTTTTTTTTTTTTTAATTAACTGGCGTCCGGCCGCGGGGCCCGGGACGCCAGTGCCCTTTGTCCCCCGCTGTTGGCGGCCCTGCTGATGATACCCATCATGGTTGAAACATGTCTGTGAGTGGTTTGTACTTGCTTTGCTAGTCCCATGCTGTGCTTAAAAGTTGTGTTAACGGCGATGCATCTGCTTAAATGGCTCCATGTGAATGGATATTACAGGCGACACATTGTGTGCTCATTTGCATGTTATTTCCCAGAATCCCTTGCTGCAGTGGGAGCACTATATGCTAGGTGATAATGGTTAAAGGCAGGGTTGCAGACCTGTCTAAGACATGTGAATGTGCTCACAAGTGATATTCTTTATTGGCTATATGCTAACGGTGGAGGTTTTTTGTTGCCTTTTTCACCCACAATAACTTAAAAAAATTTTTTTTTAAATATATATGTATTGCATTATTTACTGTTTGACTGTGTGATATGCCCATTTTTTTGGTCCTTTGTGATTGATTAAAGATATCTACCTTATTTAACCCACTAGTAACTGGTTTCAGTTATGACAAGGGAGTGCTGGGAATGCGTTGTTTCTCATACAGTAGGTGGAGTGTTAACATTATTGGTACAATTATTTGCAGTGGCCTTGACAAGCAACCTACTTGATGTGTTGGGTTGCAAAAACTATAGAAATATGTTTCTTAGTATACTCTTAAATGTAAATGCCAACACATTCAAGCTAATTTGTACAGGTAGAGTACATTGGACATAACACCTACACTCTCAAACCATAATGGGGTCAGATCTCTGGCTGGACCATACTTCAACCTGATCTATGCTCCACCCCACAATGAGCAGCCACTTTATCTTTTGTTTCAACATTGCACCTTATTCCCTCTAGATTATGCTTTCATGAGCAGGGCTCATAACCTCTTTGTATCTGTTTGTGCTTATTTATATGTAACTCTGCTTATGTAATGATCAAACCTCTGTACCCCAATTGTACTGTGGTGTAGAATATGTTGGTATTTGACAAATAAACAAGAAGAAGAAGATACAGGCAGTTCTCGGTTATCCAACACAATGCGTTACTCAAAATGGCGTTGGATAGCGAAACGTCTTAAAGCGAAACACGTTTTCCCATAGGAACACTGTTTAAATGAAAGGTTCTGTTCCTGAAGGCATTTTTAATGCTAAAATACACAAAATATTTTACTCCGGCAATAAGATATGCAGCATAAATTATATAATTTATTTTTTTTATATAATTTTTATAATTTATAATTTATATAATTATAAATTATATAGTGTATATACTGTATTATATATATAATATAACATAATATATCATGTAATTTAATAATATAATATATTATAAAGTATAATATCATATTATATTATATGATATATATATATATTATATACACATAAACAACTTTGCAAAGCATCGTAAGAGCGTTGGATAAGCCGTTTTGGCGTTGTAAAAATGAATATACAGTAGGTATGCATTGCATAGCGTTGGATAAGCCATTCGTTGTAAAGCGAAGCGTTGTAAAACGAGGACTGCCTGTACAGTAAATGCTGATTGAGTCAGGAACTCATATTTGGTCTTGCAGAGAGAAAATTAATTACTCTATCGTGATCAAATGTTTTGTCCTTACTGTGAATATGGATTTCCTACATGGGGCATTGGTTTATGAAAAGGAATAGATACTGAAAACAGACTTACTCTTTGAAGCAGTTGAAATGTGATGCCTGAAAAGAATTGTTTTGCAAAGTAAAGACTAAGCAGGGATAGCAAGATGGAGAGGTGTGTGGGTGGTTAATGGAATAATAATTAAATAAGTACTCAATGGGGGTAGGGAATCTTGCTCTTATCATTACCCAAGAATAGAATAAAATGAACTATAGCCATCTGGACAAGCAGCCCCATCAAACTGTAGCCGTGCAGCAAACTACAAAGCTTCTCCAAGTATGAAGGAGTTAAAAACAGTTGGTACTCTGCATCTCTTCACTGCATACACTTACAGTAACCTTCTGGTTTGTCAACAGTATTTTAATTTAAACCATTTCACTGCATAACTGTAAACTAGTTTAAAAGTAGTAGTTTCCCATTCTTTCCTTCAAAATATGAAAACACTTAAAACTGAATCATTCCTAAAATATAACGCAGAGGATTCTATATTTTGCTCTCTTTTGTTCTACCATGAAATTGTAGAAAAATAAAAAACATTTTGTTTGTGTCTTTTTCATTTGAGAGAGGTAGCACAATATACTCTAAGTAACAAGAATGGGTTAAGGATGATGACATGTTTTACTGAATTTTAATGTTCTTTCATCTTGTGTTTTTTTTCTCTTCAACACTCCAATATATAAAATATTAAATATATTACAATTACTATATGTACTGGATGATGGGAGAGGGAGTATAAATATAAAAAAAAAGAAAGTGTGTGCTTTCTTTTCTTTTAGGTTCCCCTTCGGATGTGGTTCGTCCCATTGGATGGAGCTGTGACTGCTTTCATCTGCTGGGATTTCATCAAGGAAGAAAACCTATTTTTTACTATATGGGACTTTTGTTGTTGTTGTTTGTTTTTGATATATTTATATATTCTATTACTTTAACTGGTGTTGTTCATATTCACTTGCACAAATAAATGTATTCACTTAATAGGCACTATCTGTGTCCATATACCTAAGGCTGCGTCCCTGCTAGCGCTGAGTGGTCGGCGCTTGCCGAGTTCACTTTGTGCAAAGTGAATTCTCACGTCCCCGCTCACGCGGCGCGGGCATGCAAGCTCTCCCAAGCTTGGCGCTTGGGAAGTAAAAAAAAGAGTGTTCGAAGCACGCTCAATAGGCCCCCCATGCAACCCCTCCCCCCCTCCCCCCGTGCTCGCAAAATTCGCAGGACACCCGCGCTCATGCATGAAGAGTTGGTGACGTCACCACTCAAGCATGAGCGCGGTCAGCGCCAGCGGGGCCGCAGCCTAATATTATAATATCACTATATTTCACAAATCAATTGTGTAGCATTCTTTATATTTATAACTCTGTGCCCAGGACATACTTGAAATTGAGAGGTAACTCTCAATGTATTACTTCCTGGTAAAACATTTTATAAATAAATAAATTATATTTGGTTTGGCGTTAAGAAATATGTGAGTGTGTGAGTGTGTGTTCTTGTTGGTATGTTTGTAATGCATTCACGCAGATCAGTAGCAAACCCAGCGCCTTGAATAACCAATGTAGAGACCCGGAACACATTGATGGATAGTGCTGCTGCTTAGATTATCACACCTTCCCTCGCCAGCTGCTTGCCTTCCAAGCCAAGACTCCTGATGGGCAGATGCTTTACAGAAAACTCCTTCTGGGGCTAAACCTTCAATGGCCTCCATGGTGCTCAGCTGCATTATGAAAGCACCACCCCCTCCAGTGTTGAGGTGAATTACTCACACCATGTATTGTTATCAGCCAGGTCAGAGAGGGCATGTAGACAGAATTTCAAGAGACTCTCTGTGTCAAACATTTGGATCAGTGCCATCATTTCTGTGACCAAGCTAAATGCATTGTACGCTCTTCTGTCCCGAGTAAAGTACACTTCACTTTATTTCAAAGCGAAATACAAAATAAAACTATTAATTTATTAATGTGTACCAAAATATATTTAACCTTCTTCACCAAGACGACCATTATGTAAAACGTGTGGGTATTAACGGCTAAAATATTGTACACTTAAAAGAGCACCCTTATTTTACATTTAATATAGATTTTGTTTTCCCCTTTACATAATTTTGCCACAACATACGGCCCCATCAGATGCTAAGTTGCAGGTCATGAAAACCCCTTAACTGCATAGTGGTCGAGGTTATCAGTGCAATGCGTTACAGGTCTACGCCAGCAGGGAAGGAGTTAAGAGATACAAACGCTGAGACTCGCCTGTGGTTAGTATTTTTTTGAGCCGCCAATATCCCTCCCACTATGAGATTTTGGCTCCAATGGAAGCAGGTGGGTGTGAGAGTACATGGAGCATGGCAGGGATGGGAGGGGCCGCTGGGATGCGATTGGTTTGCCGGCAGTGATGTAATCCATATGAAACCTCTAATAACTAGTTCAGATCCCAAGCCTGGAAGTTTTGCAGAAGGGAAGCACTCGCAGACTGGCTGGAGATTGCAAGGCAGGAGATTGCAGGGCTGACTTCCAGCTTTCTATGTAACCACTCTATGTAGCCACTCAGACTAAAAAAAGCCAAGTGCAGCATCAGAATAAAGTCACACATAGGAAACGTTGAAATAAAGCAAAAGAAAAAAAAAGTGACATCATGGTGCAGCAAACGGATAACATAGACACGGATAGCAGCAGCCAGCCCACAGAGGCAACAGATACAGAGGAAGGGGAGTTTATGGCTTGCAGTCCAGTAGCCTTGGATGAAAGTGACCCGGACTGGTGTAAAACGGCTACTGGTCACATCAAGCGACCCATGAACGCTTTCATGGTCTGGTCCAAGATAGAAAGGAGAAAGATCATGGAGCAGTCGCCGGACATGCACAACGCAGAGATCTCCAAGAGGCTGGGGAAGCGGTGGAAAATGCTGATTGACAGCGAGAAGATCCCCTTTATCAGGGAAGCCGAGAGGCTGCGACTCAAACACATGGCGGATTATCCCGATTACAAATACCGGCCCAGGAAAAAACCCAAAATGGACCCATCTTCCAAGCAGACACTGGGTCAGTCTCCGGAGAAGAGCCCCAGCACCAGCGGAAAGAGCACCAAGAGCTCGGGCAAGCGATGTCCCAAGCTGAAAGCCAGCAAGCCCGGGCTCAAGTCCCCGCATGAGTATGGGGATGACTGTGTGTTTGGCAACCTCAAGGTGAGCAAAGCTGTTAAATGTGTGTTTATGGATGAGGACGAGGAAGAGGACGAGGACGAAGAAGACGAGCTGCAGCTGAGGATAAAGCAAGAAGAGGACGATGAGCAGCTCCAGCAGTACAATGTGGCCAAAGTGCCGGCCAGTCCCACCTTGAGCTCCTCAGCAGAGTCTACAGAGGGAGCCAGCATGTATGAAGATGTGAGCAACGCTACATCTAACAGCAGACTGTACTACAACTTTAAAAACATCACCAAGTCCAGCTCAGCACAACCCACTGTTACCCTGGCTCCATCCCGACCTGGTTCTACCTCACCCAGCGATAAAGATGATCTCCTGTTTGATCTGAGCTTAAACTTCACACAGAACCCTCAGGCATTCGAGCTGGGAAACTCCAACTCAGGGAACCTGTCTCTCTCTCTAGTGGACAAAGATTTGGATTCGTTTAGCGAGGGCAGTTTGGGCTCTCACTTCGATTTCCCAGATTACTGCACCCCCGAACTCAGCGAAATGATCGCAGGGGACTGGTTGGAAGCGAACTTTTCGGACTTGGTATTCACGTACTGACTTTTTTTTTTTATTATTTGTATTAATATAATTTTGGGGATTTTATCAAAGAAGCCAGACATGGGCGAAAATGAAGACGATTCTGGGATCTCTCTTTTTTTTTTTTTTTTTTTAACATGATGAGGCGAATGTCACGATAAGAGGAAAATGAAGAAGAAGAAAGGCGCTGTTTGAAGATCAACGGTCTGGAAGATGGTCTCCAGAAATATATATTTCTTGGCAGCACAACTACTCAAGGGGGTCATTGGATTTTATTTTTAATTCTAAGATCTTAAACTGTTGGGACCATTGCTAATGATTTTCGTTTGATTTTTTTTTTTTTTTTTTGGGGAGGGAGAAAACTGATCTCTTCTATGCATCTGATTCTTTAAACTGCAGGGAGCTGAAACATGCAGATTGGACATGCTACATAAAACTGTGAACTGATTCAGATCAAAGTTTACTTTTACAGATCAACAAAAAAAAATTGTATGGTTTCACAATGTGATTTCTTGCCAACTTTTTTCTTTTTTTTGTAAATTGTTCCCTTATACCTCCTTGAATTCCAGACAACCCAGACCTCAGTACAAAAAAAATAAGGTATTGAAACATTTTTGATACATAGCAGACCTCAGTCTTTTTTAAAAATTAAAATATTTTCAAGCGTATTTTTGTACAGTTTAAAGGGAACATTCCTGCTGTCAATTTTTTTTTCTTTTTTTTTCAGTGAGACTTTCAGGCACTTCTATCTCTTCTCTGTTTTAGCATGCAAGTATGTTTTAACGTTAATGTCCTGGTAAAAGGATTAAAAAAAAAAAAAATGAAAAAATCCTTGCATCTAAAAGGCCTTGTGGTTTTAAACACTTTTTGTACAGCTATAGTTCAGATTTGTTCAATATTTGTAGTTAAAGATTTATTGAAAATGGTGATATAGACCTCAGAGCTGTTAGCTTAAAGATTGTATATGTTCTGTATTATAGTAGGAATCTATGTATATCATATGCTGTGATATTGTGGATGGGCCCTGATGGAAGGTATGAAACTGGATACTGCATTTTTAGCAAAGGCACATAATAAAGGTTTCTAATAATGTGCAATATAATCTGAAAAGAAACTAATACAGACCATCTGCATATTTTGTAGCAAATGATGGAAAAGCAGACTTGTGCACTGTCAACATCATTGCCTGTTTTCCTAATGCTGAAAGTCTGTATCTTGATGATTTTAATAAATCAGCTGGAACTGATAGAAACTGGTATCGCTGTCAATGTGTCTCTGGAAGAAGGATTGGTTAAAGGTGTTTATGCTGGTAAATAAGGGGTGAAAATATTACTTCTACAATAAACCAAAAACAGATAACGCTATTCATTTGTGATTAGGTATAAGGATATTGTATGCTGTTTTATACCTGGCTAGGCGATTTAAAAATATATATCAGGAATTTACTACTGTATATTGGTAAGTGCTTGATTTTTTTTAAACTTGATTAGCCAGGTATCGCTCAAAATGTATAGAAAGGGTATGTATATTTTACTCACCCTTTCTGTGGTGAGGAGGCTAGAGGCTACATGAAAAGACTGTGGGGGAAGGGCACATTTGGGAGGGTCTTGGAGATAAGAGCTAAAACTCCAGCTTGTGCAGTCTATGACTTTGTTACTTGGAAACATGACACCGGGTTATTGCTTTGTATGCAGTCAGAGTATGTATCCTGTCTTTAGGAACCTCTTGCCTTACCCCTACATATCTACATCATTTCACTTATATTAGACTGTTGGTCCAAACTGCTGCAGATCAAACCAAACTTGAAGATCTGGGGTGGGAAATGTGTCCATGGAATAAACCTAACATGCCACACATACAGCAGACTTGAAATGTAATATTTAGTGGCTAGAGCAGTGTTAATTATTCAAATACCTGGGGGAGGGCTGATCTAGTATACTGTGCAGACCATCTAGTCTGCCTGGATTGTAATTTCATACACTTCTCGTTACATTTATTTAAGATGAGGCTCAAGCTACTCTGGCGGTGTTCACTTTACCCAGGTGTATTGACCTCATTCTTGGAAAAGAAAAAAACATCATACAATGTTCACTAAGTGTCTCTGTGCTGAGCTCATGTTGCATGTATTCCCTTTGAACATTTAAAAATCAAATCAGAGAACCAATAGCACACTATTACATTCAATGCATGTTCCAGAACAGAAGGGGTTACATCATGTGTGCAGGCAAAGAATGATAAATGACCCAAAAAGGGGAATGTAATCCCGAATGTCATTGTTTTACTGTAAAATGTCACCTACGAATGAAACTGTAAAATCAATGGTGATATGTTTTATATCCTGCATTAAAGGCGGAGGGATGCAGAGTGATTTTCTGAGACCAGTTTTTGTATGATGCCCTGCCAAATATGAGCCAGATGAGGCAAGTCGCTGAAAGAGGTGGGCAGGGTTGATGTGGGTAGATCAATGCACCAAACTGACCGAGATCATGGGGTCACAACCATCAATAAAGTGGAAACAGCGGGGTTTTTTTTTGTTGCTCCTACAGAAAATACATTTGATTTGAGAAAGAGAAAACACACGATTTGCCTGTGCTTCCCAAGAAACCAGGCTCCTGCCAAATCATTAGGGAGAAGACGGCTATGTGATGGTCTTAAGGACATTATTCTACAACCACAATAAAACCTTGCATCTGTTTGGAAAGAAAGGCAAATGAAGATCTGCCTGGAACATTTTCTTTTTCTTTCAGTAAATGCCTGCACCCTCGGGGCTTTCCGCTCGTGGTGCCTATAGCAGGCACAGGAGGGGGGTTAGACAGCATCCATCAATAGCACTCCCCTCCCCCTTCAGACAGCTCTGCGTCTGCTACCTACTGAGAGGCGCTGGAAGGATCCACTAAGGGAAGAGGGAAACGTGTTGGCAAATAAAACCACTATACCGTTTTTATGACTATAAAGATCACTGACTTTATAAAGACTGCACCTTTCAATGTAGATTACGAGTTTATATTATCATGGGATTGTTCTAGGGGAAATACACCTTTAAAAATGATGTCATATTGTAGCCTCATATCCCCACACTTTGCAAATGCATTACGCCTTAGGGTCTGAATTCTATAATTGGTTTCTGCAAGACATACTTCCAGGCAAGTCAGTCTGCAGCCGGTCTGCTTCTCCTCCAGGTGGGGGAGGGGAGAAAAGGTGACATACATGGAGAGAAAAAAAAAAATTACACATCATTCCTGTTAACTTACATATGGACTCAGATATATGCTGTTATATTCGAATTCCATTTCTGGGATTACATGTTTTTGATCACACACGTGTCCTGGCAAAGGTCTGGGAAACATGTCCAAGTCACTGAACATCAGTTAACCATTTACTTGCTTGCCATCAAGCTTTCTATCCTGGGGGGATTTAACAGTTACTCAAGTATATATCCCCAATCAAAGTTATCTACCAAATGGGTAAAAACAGCAAATGGACAAGGTCTAACTAATCAGCTTGGACATCAGAACACCATTAAAGGAAAATATACACACAATACTCAGCAATTATACATTTAATTGTGGTTGAGTTACAAATGTGAAAAAGTTATTTCGAAAGAAGCACTTATTGTGCCAAGCAGTGGAATCTTGTAGCGTGAACCCTGATTTCCATGAATACTCTTTATCATCTGCTGCAAATAAATTGGTATTTTAATATATTGCTATTGTAAGGCTTCTTGTGTTGAAGGTCCAAAGCTGTATGCATTGATGCCTTAGCTGAGAATGTCGGGTTTAAAAAGTAAAATTATCTTTAGCTTTTCATCTGTTAAAAGAAACTGATTGATATGAGCTTAGTTCAGTCCTAAGGGTAATTATTATTAACCCACAAATAAAGGAGCCATCTGCTAACAATTACAATTCACTCTGCTTGTAATTTAAGAAGAAACTACTTCAAGACTTGTTTTAGATGAAAATCCAACATGTACAAATTGAGAAAGGCATAGAGAAGTGAATAATCTAAGACAGCAATATGTATTTTTAGTCAATCTTGTAAATAATGTCTTACAATTCATGTGAGCCAGTTAAAACATTTAACCAGCAAAGCTATTTATTTAGACGGAATTACTTTTGGCATGTTTATTTGTGAGACAGGAGAATTGTAGTGCCATTTTTTAAATATAGAATATTATTGTGTAAGCTAATTACATATTTATTCCTTGATCAAGAATCAAACATTACTTTGATTCATAGAAAAGTATATACTAGTATTGCCAAACTGTTAAATGTAGGCACATTATAGGCAATTAATTACATTGAAGAAAACCTTAGATCTTTTTTTCGATAAAATCAAAAAGCTTTGAAGTGCCCTTCTCTTTAGCCACTGGGTGTCATGCTGTGCTGTTGAAATCAGTTCACAGCAATAAGATGATAGGGTGAGGTGACTGAATTACCATCTTTTAGACTTAAGCCAAAGCATCAGGGTATATCTTTAGGGCACCCCTAGGGAATTTATGGTAGTATGCTCTAATTCTTTCTTTATTGCACTGTCTCCTCCTTTCCCTCACCAGAAAACCAATTCACTGGTATAAATACGTAATGAAAACAGCTAAGTCACAGTTTTATTAAAATCCGAATATAAAAACACCCAAACTGGTTTCTTTCTCCATCATGTACTTTCAATAGCCGTTGAGACTTCTGTTCACAATGCAGATACACTTGATATAGTAGAAAATTATGTTTAAATGCACTAAGATACCTTAATGGGATGTTTACTTAGAACAACAATGTAACTTAAGTAAAACATAATAAGTATTTGGTTTGTGATCTGAAATGTTAATGTACAATGAGTAAATGTATTATTCAAGTCATACATCCAAAAAACTAATTTGATTTTTCTTTATGACAAATTAATTTCAATACACTAAACCTATTTTTCATACAAACACAATTCCCCATATTGTAAAACTCATAGTTTAGTACTCAGTTGTGTTTATCCACACAGACAAGTTGCAAGACATTTTTTTTTCTTTACCAGCAAGAATGTTGACTCAAAAAACAGATTGTGTTGGCCATTAATTTGTTTAGTAAAACCCAACTCCAATCCTTCCAAAGCCTCTCACCTTACTTATCCCCATGTGGTACTTATCATGTAACCATGCTGAAAGGCTTCTCATATATTCTACCCCCTCCTTTTACATCCACTTTCATGTTCTGTATTTTAATACTCAAAGTTTCTGGTTAGCCACCTGATTAAGAGATTACTACTTTGGAATATAAATGAGCTCTTCAATCAAAGAACTTCCCATTTTAACTGTGTCTATAGTTGATGAAATATTGCTTATTTCTCATGTCTAGCACCTGGGTTTGTTATAAATGTCTTTATACAGAGAGACAAAAATCAATATTTTATTTTAATAGGACCACATATATTTTATCCAAATTAATATTTACTTAATATATGTCTAATTCAAATAATTTTTAAATGTTGCATATACCTCTATGTTGCAATGTTTCGTCTAATTTAGACTATGCTTATGGTATCCATTATCAGTTTATTACTGTTTTTAAATTAATCATAATTTTTGATGTTGCATCTGATCTCACTGCCCAATTCTGGTTCTTTTTTTTATGATTACTTTGTTCAAATCACCATCCGATTACCTGGTCTCATTAAAGATTTTAGCTTTTGATATAAAAGGAAATGTTGAGGACCATACTATTTAATTATTATTAGATTTAAAAAGATTATGTGGTTTATCAGCTTGTAATATATATTTATAGGGGCAGATAATTTAAGTCACTTGCTCTGTTTGTTTGGCCCACCTACCAGACATGACATCCTAATTGTGACTCATATTCAGTGACATTTAATATTACAGTGCTTTGAATTATTTTAGTGTTAGTATACACATGAGGCAGTAAGCCCTCAGGTCTAAGCATGTGGAAAATATTAATACATCTGAATCATTTGAGGTGATATATTATTATTTTTTTTTAGCTATTTCTAAATTGTCTTTTTAATAATGATTTCTGTATAACACTACCTGTGTTCATGAGTGGGCCATTTTTCTGAAATAACACAAGTGCAGATGAGGTATTTTTAGACATGTATATCATGTACTGTACACACCTTCTTGAAGGAGATGCTATTTCAATTGTTATTATTATATTACCCTCTCATCATAAGCCTTAATTGAAACACAAGTACATTCTGTGTCAGTATTTAAATATTTAACATTGTATTTTTTAACAAACATACAGAAAAACACTAATGTTGGTGAAGGCCCTGCGTAACTAAGGTATGTAAGAGATTAGACCGGGTTGTATGTGTGACTGTTTGGTATGTGTATGGTTTAGGATGGAAGCAGCTGTTTAGGGGCAGGCTTGGTTGGAGATCCGGGAGCTTCAGTCTTTCTTCTTTTAATGTGTCATATACTGTGTATGTAACTGGGAACACAGAGTAAAGGTGCAGTTCTACTTAGAATTGTATGTTGGGCTTTCTTAAATGTAAAGAACACCACACAGAATAGTGTCTGTCATGTAAACATTTAATCACTCAATATGCTGTGAAGCTACTTCCCAGTTCTGGTGAAGATTTTAGTCTCATTCACTTCAATAGGGTTAAAATGTTCTCCAGCCCTTGAAAATGGCTTCATGTCATGTTAATTAGAAGCCTTCCTGTACAGATCTAAATATCATAGAGCATACTGCTTTTCTCAGGGACTTTTACATAGCTAAAGAAAAAAAATGTGTCAGTTATTCCAAAGGCAATGAGGCACATGTTATAAGGGTTTTCTTAACAAAAAAAAAAAGAACCACATTGTCTGCAGTTTCAAGTGAAGGAAAGAATCTTGGGAGAGATAAAGGGGCATATTTACTAATTGATGTTCCGTTATTAGTAGAGATGGGTGAACCAGACCAAATCCGTTCACGGATTAGGCACTAAAAAATCCATGCAGATCAAGCAAAATCCACCATTGGATACAATCCAGGGGGATTTTTAAGAATCCGATCCACGGATTCCACAATTCATGGGCCGATTGTAAAAAATCCACACATGGATAAATCTGCAGAGAGCTATTCCCTCGGCGGATTAATCCGTGTCCGTATTTTGAACAATCCGACCACGTATTACAGATTGCTTTCTAAAACAAAATATAAAATCGGAAACTGCTGGTTTGCCTTTTTGAGACTGATCCGCGAACCAAACGAACCAGCCGATCCGAGCCGGATCCAAATTCACAAATAACATGTGCCCATCTCTAGTCATTAGACACCTTTCCCCCATTGGAATATACCTTCACTTGAATGGGCCACAAGGTATCTTTCACTGCCACTGTATTATGGAATAGCCCCACTTAGTAAATATGGTTCACAATGTAATAAAGCGTATTACCATGTACAATGAAGGTACCTATACACAGTTATAAACCATTCTAATGCACTTGACATTTGTATAGCTTCTAAGTATTCAGGTTTAAGATTTGTAATATTTGAGTGTGTACAACACGCACAACAAATAGAGTTCTTTGTGTTCAAAAACCTAAATGCTTAAACCAAAATGCATTATTATGCTCTATAGTGGTTGTTGCAAATTGTACTATTTATATATTAGCACTGAAAAAGTATCACACATTGCTGGGACACCACACGGGCGCACACACGGGCATACACACTATTTAAGTTATGATGGGGGGAAAAGGCAACAAGAAACCTCCACCGTTAGCATTAAGCCAATAAAGAATATCTCTTGTGAGCACATTCACGTGTCTTAGACAGGTCTGCACCCCTGCATTTCACCATTATCATCTAGCATACAGTGCTCCCACTGCAGCAAAGGATTCTGGGAAATGACATGCAAATGGGCACATAACGTGTCACCTTTTGTCTGAAATCCATTTTTACATGGAACCCTTAAAAGCAAATGCCCCGCTGTTCACACAACTTTTAAGCACAGCACAGCACTGTATATACACACACACACACATACACATATGTTACACTAACCTTCCTATACATTTCTGTTTATTTTAATAATCTATATAACACAGACTATACAGTACTGACACATACACCCCCTCATATAGATACAGGGGCGATACTCTACTAATGTTATAAAAAGGGAATAAGGTGAAAAATATATGAGCTATGTAAATGAAGTGGAGACATATATGTAACATTGTGAGAGTGACTTAGCATTGGTATTGAATTGTTTGCTGAAAAATAATGTGTACAATTGTTCCCTTTGGCATTAGAATGCACTTCACCTGAGTGGATATACAGAATAAATCAGACTGTAACTGTCTGACCTGGCAGGATTGTATATTTCCCTACATCAATCAGTCCCACTAACACTTAGCCAGGCAGTCAACAAATGTTTCACCCACCTAGCCACATGCTCTCACCAGGGCACTATACAATAATTTCTGTCATACTTTACTGAGACACATGGTTCCCTTAAATGCTTGCAAACTTTATCCCCTTACTTGAAAGGAGACTCCAAACAAGTTGGCCTTTCTGTCCCCCTCCCCCCACCCCCTTTAATGGCCATGATTTATATACCTGAAATGAAAAGTAATTCTGCACTGAGCAGTTATTTTTTTCTGTCTACACCAGTGAAATGTCTGTTTGTAAGTACTGTACTGTAGTGCAAACTGGTTTTTGGAAAAACCTGCCACCCGTAGAAGCCTGAAAAAGGAAATCCATAGTGGAGCCAAAAAGTCTGCTAGATGTATAAGGTACACTGAAGGGACAATGTGGCATTTTGGTGTTTTGACAGCAGAAAATAAAACCTGGTGAAATATCAAAATGATACAATTGTAAACGTGTTTACCAAAAGTGTTTTTTGTTCAGTCCATAAAATTCTTAAAGCAGCAGTTCCAGTTGGTGTTTTGTTTTTTTGTATTATTATTTTTATTTTCCCCTTTAATATGTGCATCAATACAATCCACACATTAAGTAATTAGCTAAGTTGCTGATCGATCCGTTCTCCTGCGACCGATCAGCGAAGATTCAGCTCGAGGGTTCACTAAATGGCTGCACAGGAGTATTGACTTCGTATCTGTGACTTTGTAAATTGTTGCTATAGAAACCAAAAATGCTTGTTACATTATAGTACTTTAAACATTTCATTCGGTTGTTTTAAAAAAGAAAATGCTACAAGTATTTTCTCATATTTGAGAAGTGATTTATAAAATTAAAAAAAAAACCACATGTAGTATAATGCTTGGTCAGCAGCTTTAAGACACTTAGTACACTTCAGGGGACCTATGTACTAATATATGAAGATAATGGGTGCTCTAACAGTCCAGAAAAAAATATTGTATTCTTTTATAATCATCAATAATAGGAATGACACATATAGCTCAATTGTGGAGTGGGTAAACTACTAGGTGAGTGTAGTATCACACTGGAGGCATAAGTATCCGGAAGGCAACAGAAAAAATATGTAAAAACACACTTCGCTGTACCTCACTGGAAATCACTGCATAATAAATCCAGCACTCACCCCAATACGTAGTAAGGAAGATGATCCATAATCATGAAGTATCAAAAGATCTTACCCACTCCTAGAGCTTGTTGTAATCCAGGTTGGCGTGTCCAGCCGCTTGTAGAGTTTCAAACAGTCCAGAAAATATACAAAAAAATGCACAAAGCAGCGCACTGCCCAGGGACACAGGTGTAGAAAAATGAAAAAAGTAATTTATTGTTGGTCAGACATGACAAACAGGAAGGTAAGTACACATGTAGGATAATGCTTGGTCCGCAGCTTTAAGACACTTAGTACACTTCAGGGGACCTATGTACTAAGATTAGACTTACATTTCTTGTATGCGTCAAAATGTGAGTGCTAAGAAGTAATAGAAACCTTCATAGAATATGCATCTATGCAGACTTCATAAATATGACACCTTGTTTGTTTTTTTTGAATGATGAATACTCGATTAATACAATTTAAATTAAAAATAATTATGTGTATTTTATTTACAACTGGTATTAGTACATATACATTATTAGTGTGATAAATTATGATAGGCATATTGTGAAAATATATTTTGGTAATCTACTGTATATAACCAAAGATCTGTGCTGCATAACATTTTGGGGTTAATAATTAGCAACTTAATTATGTGCTAAAACTATTAGCATACTTTTTAGGGATTGTGCCAGGTACAACTCAGAGGATAATTTGGACGCACTTTCACTATTTCTTTTGCTCACAGAAACAACCCGCAAAGATTAAATAAAAAAAAAATTTTTATGCTGCTGGCGCAGATGGAGATATTTCATTTTAGTATATATATGGGTGCATAAGCACAATTTAAATTAAATTTTCTGTGCATCAATTTTGCACTATAAAAAATAAAAACCATTTGTGACACTTAGTAGATAGGTCTTGAGGAGTGAAAAAAACTGATTAAAATGTATGCTGAGTATATACTGTAATATGGTATACATGAGAAAGCACAAGCAAAAGCTAAATTATATTTTAGAATAAATGAATATATGCGGCCTCTTTTTTTTGTGTTGCATCAGCGCACCATAGATTGTGTTTGTTTGTTTTTAACCTACTAAACTTATTATATGCTTTTCAAACATGCATTCATGTGGAAAATATGCCGATGTATATCATATCACCCTGCTGTACATTGCTTTATGTGCAAGTTTTAATATACGTGCACAAGAAGACTTACGGTCAATAGCTCCAGTATTGGTTTTTCAGCAGTTAGCACCCTGAGGGATGTTATTTCTTTTTAAAATGATAGTACCTTATAGAAACTTAGCTTTACAGCTTCTTATTCAAATGTAAACCAGTGGAGGGAGGCATAAGATTAACCTTTCATGTGTTAATGTTGAATGCAATATGAGGAGGGACATTTAAATGTTTAAATGAATTAGATTTGTTTGTAAATGTTTTGCACTTCTAAAGCGTACTGCTGGTTGTACAAGTGGCAATCTCGAGTTTGGTGTCCTGGGATAGATGACCTTATAATTACAAAAAAAATCACACATTTACGGCTTCTACGTAGCAATGCTGAAAGGGTTAACTCAACTTCCCTTGCTTTAGTGCCTCATCAGAACATACTATATATAGTAGATACAAAAAAAAAATCGTTGGTGTCTGCACTGCATGCCAAATCTGTCAGAAATGTTGTCACCATTCATATGCAATTTTATTATTTTGTATATCTCCCACACTACTGAAGTTTGGTTGGCATCTGATTATCACTAAAGAGCATTTAATAAACACGGCTTGCTGTCTGATGGAAAACCAATTCTAATATGCTAGTAAAAAGAGAGAAATGTTTCACAGTAGAGTTTAGACAATAACATGGAATCTTTGTAAGGCTTAGTACATTTAGGTATCAATGAAACACAAATTTTTGAAATTGGTCAAGCGACGCCACAGACAGTTATATTGAATATAATACTTAATGCTTTCACCACATATTTATATTTGAATAAGTATGGGCTTGTGCAGCATAAGCCATATGTCATCAATTGAGACATAATGCCGTATTATTGGGGTATGAGTATCAAAGCATGGTACTCCTAAGGGCAAAAACATGGCTCCAGATGTATCAAAGAACAAAATCCCAATTTAATCAATAGGATGATTTTCTTTGATAGGCTACATCCAGGGCATTTCTTCCCCCTTCCCCGCACCCTCCAGAATTGCACCACTTTTGCCTTCATAGATAAGCCTTTATATAATTAGTTAAATTAATGTTATCCTGTATTAGAATACACATTTTTACATAGCGATGAAATCACTATTTACACACAATTGTTTAATTTGTTATTTACGTAGAAAATGTTTTACCAGAAAGTAATACATTAAGAGTTACCTATCGTTTTCAAGTATGTCCTGGGCATAGAGTTATGAGGACAATACGTGGTTACATTAAATGAACAGATGTTATACATTATATTTAAAGATATTTCATGAACAGTTAAAGATAATATATGTCATAGGCATATGTAACAGTTACAGACAAGATTAAAATGTGAGACAGCAGAATTCTTGAATGAACTGGTTGTGGCAGTGAGAGTCTCAGGTAGATTGTTCCAGATGTGATGTGCATGGTAAGGAGGAGTGGCTGGATACTTTGTTGGCCCTTGGGGCCGTGAACAGTCTTTTGGTGATAAAAGCTGCATGTTGTAGGGGTGAGGAGCCTGTTCAGATTGCTGGGTAGGGTAATTAAATAATGCACAGTGGTCGTGTAACCTAATTTTTGCTACCCAAGGCTCAAGTAGATAAAGGGTCATATTTACAGAAACATGCTACTCCATAAAATACATTCCATCCTGCAAGACACCTTATGGTCCATTTAAGTGAATGGACCATAAAGGGTCATATTTAATAAATGGTGTTATCCCATAAAAAAAACATTCCATGCCTAAAGACATCTTACTAATTATTCACTCAAAATGACTCAAAGAGGCCATATTTACCAAACTGCACTAGAAGATATCTTATGTGCAGCATGACTTAATAAACATGGCCAATAATGACTTGCCCAGAGCCCGAATGAGCTGATACTTGGTTACAAAACGTAGTGAGCTATGTTTTAATGTCTCCCAGATACAAGACTGGAGCAAATCTGGGTTTAAAAATAGCAGCATATTTATCAAAGCCCCCAAAAATCCTGTTGTATCCTTATGCAACCTTTTTTCTAATACATTTATTACAGTCTTTTTGTTCCAGTTTTGCCCCAATATAGCTGTTAGAAGACTTTGATACATACAGTAACCTCCTTTCCCACTTTAAGGCCTGTGCTATTAGCTCCAGAAATGTGCAGAGATGTAGCAGTTAACTTAGAGAAATATTGTGTAAATGAAGTACGTTTATAACCAGTTTTAACTGCACACATAGCACATACAGTGCTACTAAATTTTAACTCATTAAGGTACCACATACATGTCATGCATCCCATGCTATTGGCTATATCATTGTGTTTGTTTCCTATTTTCTCTATGCAGTGTAAGGCTGAGTCCATGGTGACAGCAGCCGTGCGGAGGCGCGCTGAGGCTGAGGGAAAGCGGGTGCATTCCCTGGCCTTAATTCCCGCGCCATCCGGGGGCGTGTCGGGGGGCAGGCCAGTGACGTCACGGAGCTGGTTTGCCCTCATTTGGCGAACCGCTCACGTGACCGGCCCTGCGCTCCCGTGAGCACTCAAACTAAAAAAAAATTAACAGCTACGCCTCCGCACGCCTGGGGACGAGTGTGCGTGCCCCTGCTAAAGCCGCTCTCATTGCGGCTACAGGGGCTCACTGACAAGCGTCAGCGCGCCTCAGCACGGGTCAGCGCCTGGACTCAGCCTAAGAAATACAAAATACACAGTATTATTTATTTATTTATAAAATGTTTTACCAGGAAGTGATACATTGAGCGTTACCTCTCGTTTTCAAGTATGTCCTGGGCAGAGTTAAAATGACAAATAATACATGGTTACAAGTACAGTTACATAAATGAACAGGGTATACATTATATACAATACATTGCATGCACAGCATAATATTGGTACTGTAATGTAGGACATACTGAGGGGTCTACCTTGATGTGGTTGCAGGGATTAAATGTTTTGGTCAAAGGACAAAATGAAGAAAAAACAGATAGTAATCAACTATATCATTTGTCACATTGGATGTGGCATTGGGGCTTCTTCGTCTATTATTGAAAATCTATTATGCAATTTTCAAGAGTTTTGTACATCTTTAGTTTGTGCCATCCTACCTCCTTAAATATAGTTCTTTTAGTTTGAGATAATAACATGGTACCTCGCATAGGGTTAGGCAATATACCTGTATGTTAGTAATACCACAATAATAAAAATGGTCGGTATATTGGTACCTACCATTGTTTATTACTGTGGTATTACTGTCTGCCCTGCCGGCATCTGCTTATGGCCTTAGTCCATAGTGATCGTGACCGCGTGCGCGGCGTGAACAAAGATGTTCTTCTATGAAGCAGGTCATAGAGCGCGTAAACGCACGTGCGAGAAAGTGCTATCGGGCGAGTGATTTACCAGCAGACAAAAAGATTTCTTTTAGTTGCGCGACGGCTGGGTCACAAGAGCGGTTTAGCCAATGAGGGCTAACCAGCTCTGTGACGTCATGGCCACGCCTCCGACACGCCTCCCCGTTGTGCGCGTCATAGACATTTTACAGGCCACGGATCGCTCAAGCAACAGGCGCGCGCGGCACCATGCGCTCCGTCGTGTGCACGCCTGCACTATGACTTGGCCTAAAGCTGCAGCGTGTCCCGGAGCTTCCAGCAGCACTCCCCCTCACCCCTCCCTTCCGGTTGCTTCTACAGAGAGGGGAGGGGGCAGAGCCAACAAAGACAGAGGGAAGTAAGCTGAGCTGTGAGCTCTGTTACAAAGCTGCAGCATGTAAACAGGCTCATAGGAATCCTGCTGGTAATCTCCCTCCTTCTTAACCCCCCCCCCCCACAACCAGTGTCTCTCTGTCACCTCTTCCTCCCCCACAATCGCTCTTAAAACCCTTCCTCCACCCAATATCTCTCTTAACCCCTTCAGCCCCAATGACTATTAACCCCTTCCTCCCCCACAATGTAGAGAAATTGGGGGAGAAGAATGGGTTAAGAGACATTGTGATGACTTTACATGTTATGTTTTATATTGGGCATTTATCGTGATACATATCATTATCAATATAAATAATTTAAGCATTTAATACCATTATCATGGGCATTTTTTTTGTTATCACCCAATCCTAACGTGGCAGTAACATCTCTATAAAACCCTCCCTCACAATGAAAGTAAGGTTCCATTTGGTATTAAGGGTCACTCTGGCTGTGATGTTCTCACAGGGGAAGGATTTAGGTGCTTATTCAATAATAACTTCATTTAAATGGGAGTTTTCCACGATCGGACGCTTCAGGCCTCATTGAATAAGCCCCTTACAAGGAATCACAGGCAATAGGTGCAGTCACTAGGGATTTAGTGGGAAACTCCTAGCAATTATTTCATGTAAAATTACAAAGAGAATATTTTGCTGCTTGTAAAACAACGCAATTTTAAGAATGGAAATCTTTTAATCTGGTGATATACCACAAGAAGTGGATAGTTTCACATTTGCAGGCACTGTATAAATGAGGCAGATTATCACACAGCTTCTGTTTATGCCTTGGACATAGTTCCAGGCTCTAGCTCAATGTAGAAGCGGGTTTGAAACTAATAAAATTACAAGGACAGTTTTGCTAGTATATATTGCAATTATGTGACGGTAGGGGGAAACCAGGCTCTCAAATAAAGGTTAAGCCCCATTTGGTTGCCCCTGTTCTGTTTATAAAGGTTCAAGAGAGTTAGCTCTTGAGCCCAGTAACATTGTATGTTTCAACTGTACTTTGGTAATAAAAGTATTTTATGTGTTTTTCCCTTTCCGGGCATGCCAGCGAGCAGGGATTGCTAGGGTATGAGTTTCAAGGGGTTTTTGCAGAGGAATTGTTGTCAGAATGTGCCTAGGTAGTTGGGGTCCACAGTTGTTGGTTCCCCTAAAAATGTACCCGGGAATCAGGCCTGATTACCGGATACATGTTGGCACATTGTCCCGGCAATATCTCCCCTTGAATACGCAAGCACGACTCACCACTAGGGTACCCTGCTTTAGCATAGTCCAGAAAGGTGAATGGGGCACAGGGATGAACAAGTGTTCCTGTAGCTGAGGGGATCCATAGGTTAAGGGTGGTACCCCAACTAGTGCCCAGGGGACCCAGAACCTGTATTGGGTTTATGGGTGCCCCAACTGTATATAAGATTATGGGGGGACTCTCAGAGTCCAGACTAAGACCCACAAAATAGTGTAAGGGGAATAAGGCTGATAGGAATAAAAGTACATATTTTCTATTCTATTCCCCATACCCAGAGAAATATATTAGAACCATGCTTTATTAAATGTCATATAAAGTAATGTGCTTGGGACTTTCGGAAACCGATGCCCAAACAGACTGCCAGGGCTAAACCATAGGCACCAGTAAGTCTCTGGACATTGGAGTTCAATGTAGCCAGAGATGCCAAAGGTGTGAAAAGCATTTGGGCAGCAGGGAAGGGCTCAAGTACCCATGTCCGGGGAACAATGACAGTCGTCCGGGCTGCCATTTGCTCTGCCAGATGTAGTGTCGCCTGACCCAGCAGGTAGCATTGAGATAGCCAGGGACGGAGGTGGCAAACTTGCGCATGTCCCTTGGCAATTTCATATGTCCCGCTGACCTGGCTTTTCACAACGGCTTGGCTCTGATTGGCTGCTGATAAAGTTCTCACACGATAATTGGCTGCTGAGTTTCCTTAATGAAACTCAGAATACTATAAAGAACATGTGAGCCAATGAGATTCGAGTTCTCCGGTAGGAAGAGCGCGGGCGCACTTTTCAAAGCTGCTATTGCGCGAATCACAGAGCAACCGGCTTCGATTTCAAGCCAGAAAAGCCTACCTGCCTGATTCTAAGTCCCGACTTTTACGTCCAAGTTCTCAAAATCAACCGTAGTGGACGCGGCTGGGATTTGATGCCGATTTCGGTTGCAGAGGATTGGTGGTAGCCCGTGGTCAAGAAAGTCCATGTTCTCAGAAGAGAAGGGAGCGGTGGCGTGTGGATCTTCATGCCGATTAGAGTCCTGGTCCGGCCAAAACTCTTATTTAGAGTTCCTTGCACCTAGGAAAATCTAGTTTTTTACCCCAGACACCAAGTAAGTGTATCTTTTTGTCTGTATTTTGTGTTTCATTGTGTGTAAGCGTATTTGTGCGAATAAACTTCAATTTATTTCATTACCTTGTTTTGCTCAGTGAATGAACCCGGTTAAAAAGGTGTAAATTGCCTGGTCTCCCGTGACAGCAATAAAAGCAGAATATCAAGCAAATTCATGTAACACACTTCCTCCCCCTCCCCCCCCAAGGGAGATAGAAGTTGGATATGTGTTCGTGGTGCTCGCCTGCAGGTACCCAGGAGCCTTGCCTCCGCAGGGCAGGGAGCTTGGAGGGTAGATATTCTCTTTCACAGAATAGGGTGCTGCACCTGTACCTGAAAGGGCTCTGTCAGAGGCAGGGGTGACCCCTTGCAGGAATTTGGAGATCAGTAACTTATCACAGACTGCCAGGAACTTTGCAAACTGTTTGAGGTTTATTGTCAGCAGGATAAGCATGAACAAACAGCAACAATCAGGACAAGTTTTAGCTAGCTGTAGGTCATCAGAACTAGCTCCTCACACTACCCCTTCCACGTGTAGGCTGGCTTCACCTCCCTCCCACATTAGGGTAGATGCTCTTGGTCGCCTAGCTCCAGGACTCCACAGTAAGGAATCTCCCACCTCTATGCTCTGTGCAAGGAGAAAGGCTTCCCCTTTATTCTCCTGCCTGATGATATGGCTTGCTGCTCTGCTTGCCTTCCCTGGGGTCTATACTCTGGCACAACTGGGCCCCACTTAACCCAGCTCACCTTCTCAGGCCTCTCTTCACCCAGGACACACCAGGACACACCTAATTCTAAAGGGCAGTTCCCCAATTTACCCTGGGGTTGTGAACCTTTCCTTCCCAAGTCTCTGGGCAAAACAAAGTGTTGCACAGCATCACATCACTGGTCACATTGTAGGCTAGCTCTCATGCAAGACTAAGGCTGAGCTCACGGTGCCAGCTTAGCGACATGGAGTGCACGCGTCCTTGTTTGCACGCGTCCGTCTGCTGGGCGATATGTGCTCTTCCCAGCAGACTGAATAACGTGACTTGTTAGCGCGTCAGGAAGACGTCACATCCTCTTCCTCTTTTCATTGAAAAACAAGATGGAGCTGTCGAGGGAGCAAATACTGGAATTGTTCCTCCTAATGGTCAATATTTATCTGAAATTGGCTGTTTCATTTAGTCGACAGACAAAACGCCACCAATCAATCGAAATAGAGCAAAAATGGGTGAATTTGCCACTTTATACGAAAATCTGCGCCAGCATAAATGCTAATTTTTTGAATACATGAGAATGACGCCCCAAAAATTTGATTATATTTTGGCGAATATAAAGGACAAAATAAACCCTTTTCAGACCAATTTTAGTGAGACAATTAGCGCAGAAGAAAGGCTCATGTTAACATTGAGATTTGTTTCATTACTTTTTATTGTTATATGTTTTGAGATGTATTTACTGTATATGTAATGCTATAAATATGGATATATTAATATTATAATATATAACGTATGTGACATACCATATGAAGAATGAACAATTTCATTGTTATTTTATTTTATGATGTGCAGATTTGAAAACCATTTAACCCCCAAATTTTTAATTTTAATCTGCTTTGCAACCATGGTTCCGCGAGCACACATCGGGTTCCACATCCGCCACAGGGGGAGAGCTCACTTAAAGACACAGTGGGGACGAGGGGGAGAGAGAGCCTGTGTGTCTATCTGTACGTGTACATGTGTATGTCTATCTGTACGTGTATCTGTGTCTGTCTATCTGTGTCTGTTTATCTGTACGTTTATCTGTGTGTCTATCTGTGTGTCTATCTGTATGTGTACCTGTATCTGTGTGTGTATTATTCTGCGTGTATCTGTGTGTGTCTATCTGTACGTGTACCTGTATGTGTATCTGTGTGTGTGTCTATCTGTACGTGTACCTGTATATGTATCTGTGTGTGTCTATCTGTGCATGTCTACCTGTACAGTACATGTACTGTATGTGTCTGTCTATCTGTCCGTGTATCTGTGCATGTCTATCTGTGCGTGTATATCTGTGCTTGTGTGTTTATGTAGAGGAGGGGACGGGAGAGTGGGAGATATACTGGGGCACTACGAGTATAACAGTGGGGGAGTTGGAGCATAAGGGGGGGAAAGTGAGGGGGTGAAAGTGAGGGGGGAGAGACATGAAAGACGGGGTTGAGGAGGAGAGAGACAGGGTACGGTGATTTGGGTTCTCTAGAATTTAACAAATGAATTCTGGGGTTCCACAAACACAAAAAATGGACAAAACCACTTATCTATGTAATCATGATGTTGATTTTCCGTGATCCTTTCATTAACCAGGTTTAATTTTTTGTTTTTACAGGTTTCTATCTACTGGAACCTCATTTCGCAGACTGGCATTTTCTTTTATGATGGGTAGCTCAACAGTGGGAAAATTGTATATGATACTTGTGATGCTATTCACAATGCTTTCCAAGCAGTACATATGCCATTTCCCACCATAGAAAGCTTGAGTACAGTGTCCAAAGATTACTATAGCTCCTGGAATTATCCAAATTGTGTTGGTTGTATCGATGGTAAACACATCCACGTTAAAAATTCCAAAAATGCAGGGACTATGTATTTCAATTATAAACACTTCCATTCTGTAGTCTTGCAAGCTGTTGCAGATGCAAAATATAAATTATTAGCAATTGAAGTGGGAGCTTTTGAAACTATAGTGATGGTGGTGTTTTTGGACCTTCGTCATTGTATCAACTAATAGAAAACAAGACTTTGCGGCTCCCTTTGGACCACATTTTGCCATTGAATACAACAAGCATCATGTTGCCACATGTACTGTTAGTGGATGAGGCCTATCCATTGCTCACGTACATCACGAAGCCCTACAGCAGACAAGGACTATCCAAAGAAGAAGAAATATTTCATTATAGACTTTCCTAAGCTCGGGGTGTGGCGAGTGTGCCTTCGGCATAATGACAGCAAAATGGAGAATACTGCTGAAAGCTATCGAAATCAATGTGCATAATGCTAAGAGAATTGTTAAATGTGTGGCTATACTACGTAACATTGACATAGATTTGGAAGGCAGGTCATGAAGTGTCAGGACCATCTAGTGTGCCTCATTCTGCTAACCATCTTCTCAGAAGCAGGGCAAACAATTCTACCAGTGCTATGGCTAAAAACATTCGCCATTCATTTAAAGATTATTTTAATGGTGATGGCGCAGTACCATGGTAAAATAATATTTAAATACATTTCGGTTAACCTTTGCATGTGCAAGTGAAAAAAGACTGATCTGTGCAGGCTATTTGTGACAGCGACATAAAGTATATCTGCTGATAATATAAAATATAATTATTAATCTTCTTATCGTCCACAGAATACATTAAATGTAATGTTTATTTACTGTATGCGTCCATGAATCTTTAGGATTTGAGATTGATCTTACGTTATGGAGTATGAGTGAATACAACTCACACAACAGCAAAGATGTCCCACTAAATGTGTGTAGTTCTTTCATGTTCTATACGTTACATTTCAGCTGCAGAAGTTTTGCTAATAGATTTACATTATTATGAAGGTCAAGTGAACTGTTATACAATTTAATTATCTGTTATGCATATTCCATTTGCAGTGCTATGTTGCCTTATTTTTTTAGAAATAATACATACACAATCTGTTAAAATGTAATATTAAGAAAGTTGAGTATCCTTACAGTTAATAAATTAGGTAGGGTATAAGTACATTGAATCTGTGCGTGGCATATGTGATTGTTTGAACTGTACAAATATAGTTGTTTTTGTACAGAGAAACAACAGGGAGGGGATAGGGAGTGATCACAGGACCATACTAATTGAATGATGTAATTAATACATAGTGAGGTAATTAAATTATGGGTGCAAACTGTGAACTGAAAAGTGAATCAGAAAAAGAGGGAAGGGAAACACAAATTGATTGTGCCCCTATATTGGGGTATATAGCCTAGGATTGCAACTAGATTGAATCTTAGTAGCTTTTGAATTGTTTATTTAGCAAGTTTGAGCGCGAGCGCAGTGCGCATGCGCAACAGCTGTTAGCTATTGATTTTTCAATCACGGCACGGTAAGGGTATAAAAGGGTTAAGCCTTTTCTCCCCCAGTAAATTTTGTCCCTGAAGAAGCTCCTTTGCTGGAGGGAAACGCGCGTTGGACGCGCAATGTTGTCAGTCTCCTACTTGGAGCTGTTTTAATTTAGTGTTTGTAGTCTCCTGGTTCACTGTGTATAGATCTCAGTATTTGGTTAGTTAATCCTATCTCCAGTCAGTGAGCTTGCTATCTCTGCTCTCCATGACATGTGTGCTCACAGAGTTTAGGCTGTGAACTCACCAGTTACATTGCTGTGAGTGTGAGTTCCATCTAGTGTTAACTTACCAGTATTTTTACTGTGAGTGTTAACGTTATCACTCTGAGTACTTGTACTTCATCACACTGACTACTTATTATTGAAATAGTCAATGGTAATAATTGCAGCAGGTTTGCTGGATACTTACTCACTCAATCGCTCGCTGACTTGTATATACATACACATACCATTGAGTCTCACAGTTGTCCCAGAGGGGTTTAATGCCCTGACTTAGAGCATCTTGTGTCCTCTACTTCCCATCATCATTAGGTTGTACTGGGATAGTATAATTATATATTTGATGACATGGGTGCTTGATATTATTGATTTAATCCATTTTTAAATTCACTTTACACAATTCTTTGGTAATATATGTTTTAAGTAAATATATTAAAAGTTAACTTTTACACGTTGTAGGTGTGCAGTTTTGTGAATTCTTTTAGGGGCACAATCAATTTTTGTTTCCCTTCCCTTTTTTCTGTTTTTGTACAGATTGCAAAAATGTACTAAAAGTGTTGTATTCTTTCTTTTTTTTTTTTTTAAGTGACACTTCTTTGCTGGCACCTACAGAGTTTTGACAGGAAAAATCCCTTGTGTTGTAACAAAATTCCATAACGGAAGTGACGTCACTGCTGGCAGAAGAGGCTTTCAGTTACGTCGGGGGAGGGAGAGGAAAGACACTGACACACGCACAGAAGGAATTCACAGTTACTATAAATATAGCAGTGCAAATAGCTAAAAACGCGTTATAAGTCAAACTTCTTTGCGTTTTAGCACTGAAATTGTGTTTTTAGATTTAATTAAAACCAACACAATCACAAATACAATTTCAGTGACAAAATAATGAAAAAAGACAAAGAAGTTTCACTTAAAATGCACATGCTTGGCACAAACAACCTTTTTTTAAATTAATTTTTATTGATTAAATAGAAATTTCATCTTAACATTTTGATTGCAATTTATACATACTTAACACATTTTGATTGGAAAGGAAATTGCACATACACATAGCCAAATATAAAATTATTTATTAACACGTTACAAATAGTAATTCAAACTTTGAACTTTTCTCTCAAAAAACATAAAACACCTTTTTAACTTTGCGTGCTTAAAAACACACACAAACAGCACAGGGAAAATAACTACTCCTCTTCTTCTACTGCCCTCAAGACACTGGTTTGCAATTCCTGTCTGAGTCTCACATTTCTGCAAGGAGTCAGGTTCTTTAAAAAAGGTAAGAGGCTTTTAAGAAAATCCATGTTTGAATCTGACGTGCCATGGAACACATTGGTCATCATTTTAACCTTCTCTGACTCCAGAGCGATCATGTCCTTGTTGAAATCGCTGACACCTTTTTTCTTCTTTGCCGGTAACTCGCTTCAGGCCACCATTTCGAATACAGCGTCATCCACATCGACCGCAACACACATGTCCAAGGATGTTTGTGAATACATAAATGAATCCTGCTCCACTTCAGAAGCATCTTCAATGCCCTGGGAAGGAGTTGACGGAGTATGCACAGATGGTATATAATGGTGTATAATGATGGCTGTATAACTTTGGGGCGCTGGTGACGTTGCTGGCCGTTCTAGATTTGAATCTGCTGGTGTCATAAGTTTCTTAAGGAACAGCATGCTGGAAAAAAAATGGCCATGTAGATGGACGATCCATGATGCTGGGAACTGCATCCCCAAATCACACTGGCCTGATTTTTTTCAATTCACGCCGGAAGAATCACGCAGATTCTTCCACTTGGACTTTAAAATGTCACCTACAGCAAAGAAAACTAAATAAATACCGGACAGGGTTGAACACTATTTGACAGAAAACAGTATTCGAAACTGTATTCATTGTTTTGAACACAGTATTAAATTTACATTCCATTTAACATTTGAGATTAGACAATATATAATCATTGTTGCCAGGTGTCCTGTTTTGAAGCGGGCAGCCCAGTATTTTGGTCCTGTGTCTGGTATAACATGAAAGGTTATACTGGACACATATGTGTCAAGTATTATCTCTCAGAATGCTGGGTGAATGCGGGGGGCCTGGCGGCAGGTCACAGCAGTTGCTGCCGGCCCAGGCTCTCCCTCGCTGCAGGCTTCTCCCTCACTGTCTGTTGCACGTTGAGGTGTCTGATGCTGACGTCACATGCACCGTACCTTCCTCTTACGCTGGCGCACACCGGCAGCTTAGCCCAACTTACTTCCGGCGCTGAGGTCAGAGAGACCCATCCCACAGCCACCGTCCCCTCAACCCCCCATCATGCAGCCACCAGCCCACCAGCAACCACTGGGCCCGACCAGATACCACCCCAGGGTAAATCTGATTGTGATGCCTATTGGGGGTGTGGGAATATTTTTATTGGGCATCTTTTATCATTGTGTCCAGAATTTTTGGACAAGCCACCTGCCAACAATATGTAACGGTCAGACCCCCACCCAATCTCATATTGGCCCCTGTGGGTGTAATCTGCTCCCAATTACATGTATGTGTGTTGTGGTGCACCTGCTGGCAACAGGACTCCTGAGTCTCCCGCTGGTTGGTAATGGGAAATATCACCATGACAGGCATTTGAGGTAGTGTGCTGAGTCCTACTCACATTTAGTACAGCGCCTCCACCCCATTAGGATCCCTACGACAGCAGGGAGGAGTATCTGACAGGGAACTCCTAGGTGCATCTTCTTGTGGAATAACTCCAGACTCACACAGGAAGGGTATCTTGAACCAGGGCATCTTTAATTGCAGGTTACTTGGCAGACTGCCCATCATAGCGGCCGTACTTAGCCGCACATTTCCATGAGGTACTCCATGCAGAAGGTTCCTCCTCTCTTAATTGAGTTGCTCTCCCACCTCTTCCCTAAGGGAGATCACCAGCTGTGCCAGGTCCCTGGACACAGTGTGTATTCAGCTTGTCACTTGCCACTGACCAGCAGAGCTTAACCTTGAACATCACACTCTTAGACTACTTGGACACTTAAACCGACTGACTAACTTTAGGCAGTGCTGTGTAATATATAGACACCAGAAAGACCCACCTCTGTGTCACTAACAGTGGACACAAAGCATGCTGTCACTTCCTTTGCTACATATGACACTTCACCAGGGATTGAGGGCAAACCTCCATGATAGTTACTGTCAACCCTGCCTTCTTACCAGGATTACTGCCAGCATGAGAGAGATCAGTACACCAATTTTACACATGGCTACAAATATATATATATAATCAATAAATAATATATAGACTTTCTTTGGATGGACAAAATCTCTGCAATCTCTCTTCACAATTTATCATGGATATAATGATCATGGTACTCCTGACTGCACTAGTTCCACAACGCATCGCGCTGATATATCTCTGAAATCTATTGCGCGATAGCAGAATTATCCATTGTACTAATGAATTTTACAGAAAATATGAAATATTTTTATTTCAATAAAAAATATGATTTTTTATAAAAAATTAATAGATATATACTTTATTAACAATAATACAATGTATATATATAAAACGTAAAATAATTGTTTTTATATTTATATATATATATATATATATATATATATATATATATATATATATATCAATTGATTGCTCAAGTGAAAATAATGCTGCTTCTCAAACCAATTGATCACCAACGTGTCAAACTTTATTAAGGGACACGTGTTGGCATGAGTAGTGTGTTTCTGTGTTTACATTTAACTGTAATTTCATTGGCTGGTGAAATACATGGCTTATGGTTTGACTCCCACTTAACATTCAGAATGCACATTGTTACCCTGACAACCAAGACCTATGCCAAACTAGGGGTACTTTACAGGAACAAATCCTCCCTAAGTCTCCTGGTCAGAAAGCGTATCGCACAGCAGATGCTAATGCCAATTATTGACTATGGAGACATAGTATATGGCACGGCACCTCAAACCCACCTTAGCAAACTTGACACCCTCTACAATTCAATTTGTCGTTTTGTTCTCCAATGCAACTACAACACACATCACTGCAAAATGCTCAAAGAACTAGATTGGTCATCACTAGAGTCTAGGCGCAAAGTTCACCTTTCCTGTCTTGCCTTTAAATTCTTTATGGGCAAGCTACCCAGCTACCTGAACAAGCTCCTCACCTCTACCACATGCAGCACCTATCACCTGAGATCTGACTCCAAAAGACTGTTCATGGTCCCAAGGCTCAACAAAGTATCCGGACGCTCGTCCTTCTCTTACCGTGCATCCCAAAACTGGAACAACCTACCAGAGACTCTCACATCCACCACCAGTTTAAGTTCTTTCTGATCTAAGGCTGTCTCACATTTTAATCTGGTCTGTAACTGTTACATACGCCCATAACATATATTTTCTTTAACTGTGCATGCAATGTCTTGTATATAATGTATATCCTGTTCATTTATGTAACTGTATTTGTAACCATGTATTATTTGTCTTAACTCTGTGCCCAGGACATACTTGAAAATGAGAGGTAACTCTCAATGTATTACTTCCTGGTAAAATATTTTATAAATAAATACATGTGACACTGCTGCAGCATGAAATTACAAATTGAGTTGTCTCACTCAAGTGTAGCAGGGTCAACGCTGCAGTTCGCCACCAGGAGTAGTATCTAGCTTGAAAACTTACATTCCCTAACATGAAAGAGTGTCGAACATGCACGCGCACGTAAGCGCACACACGTCGCGAAGCAGGCACTGTGAGCTCGGCCTAAGTGTAAGGAGTTTAATCCCTACACTGCCAGAATAGGATATAGCCTTCATGCATAAAATCAGGCCTGGTTTTAGCAAGGGGCTACACTGATATAGCTAACATTGGCTTCATAAATTATGTTAAGGTATGTTGAATATAGATCCAGAAGTCTAATTCTAAGAATCATATTAAGTTAGACCAGATAATGCTACTGCTTTATTTTTTTTAGAAGTTATTCAAACTTTACAACTTTATCCATACTGAGGAATACAATTCAAAGATGTTTTGGCTAGGGTAGAATTCTAAAGTAGATTTTAAACAATGCCAAATGATGGTAATTTGTAAGGGACCACTGAATTATTTATATCAGCACTGTATATCTTAAAAATAGCAAACTACTAGATGATTTCACACTGTGGCTTGGTACCATAATTTGACCATGATGAAAAAGTGTAGATTAAAGGCAATTAAAACAATTAGCTGTCTGTACATCACGTAAAATTCCAGCAGATTTTCTAGAGTGGATTGAAATTCTTTAGAGACTGGGAGCATATGAAGGCCAATGTACACAGATATAACTTATTTCTCCATTGTTTAATTTTCCTGCAGAGAAGAGGCTAAGGTGACAATGTCCATAATAATAATAATAATGTCAATATACAGCTCAACCCCCTTATAAAGCTGTGCTTGGGGGTCCAAAGAATCACATCGGGTTATAAGCGGATCGCGTTAGAAATAATGTGCAATTGTATGCATTGTACAATAAAGTATTTAAGATACCAATAATCGTGTTGTAAAGTATTCATAAATACGAAAATTGGGAGCCACTCTTGCATCGCACTATAAGCGGATTCGCGTTGTAACGGATCGCGTTATAACGGGGTTGAGCTATATTTCATATTACCTTTCTCTTAATACGTTTACAACATTACATGAAGCTATGTACATAACATTATCTACTTAATCAGTATTCACATACTAGCCAGAGCACACACTTTTTTTTTTTTAGGATATTGTATTTATCTTGCAATTAGTCATTAGCTGATTTCAGTTTGTTTTAGTTTACATGTTGCAGCTTCAGGGGACCTTCTCTGCATTGTTTTGTTTTTATCACACAATCTACTGCCTAATCACACACCTCATTTGAGAATAAACAATCACTTTGACTAAAATAAACAAAGTGGAAACAATTTAAGACTCCCCATAGTCTGTTTGCTGCTTCGTTAATAAGAAAAGGCATGAACTTTCAAAAGACAACCAGATGTTTGATTTTACTTGTTGCACACGCAAATCTGAGAGTCCGAGATAAGGACACAGGGAAAAGTCCTTTGCTATCGGTTTTATTTTTTTTGTTGTTGTAAGGAAACAAAATGAAGAGGAAACATTCCTTTAGTAAACGGGAGTGGAATTGTTTGAGTCATTTAAAATCAAATTTATAAAGCGGTTCCAAGAGTCTAGTGCAAGGGGTCAGTTTACCATTAAATAAAGCAGCACATTTTAATGCGAAAAGTGTTTTCCAAATTGTGTTGGTCTAGGGTGTCAGTACATGAGTGAATGGGTTATTTTAGTGTGATGCAATACATCTATTAGCAGAAAAAAGCTAAATTAATATTTGCTGCATTAGTTATTTAATTTGATTATAATTTTAATACTATATGTGAATAAACTAAACTAGCAAAGGGCTTAAATTAATTTGCATAATATTTTCATAGTTTAGGAAACCAAATGTAAGAGTTTCTTTTTTGGCTCATTGTGAAATAAAAATCTTACACCACAACAAACTTCCAGCAGATATTAAAAATCTCTTGGCTAAAATGCTGCCGATTTTGTGGGGTGTGATAAAATAAGAAATATATATATATATGTAGCCAGGGTCCCTCTGGTCCCCCTGTCTGCAGGTTTCTTTCCCCCTTGCGTGTGTGCTGCTGCGGGGGTGAGCGCGTTCCCGGGGG